>NC_057806.1:154743623-154762329 GCF_018294505.1 Triticum aestivum
TGATATATATGTCACTCATATCCCCAAGAGGGAGCGCAAGTGCACGCTAAGGGACATCTACGCGATAGAGCGAGTCGCCCCAAAATTCAACCCATGGTCGGCCTGTCCGACCAGTATCCGACACGGAGGTTTGGCCACACTGGTCCTCGACCCCATCATGATGGATTCCACCTTACACAAGTCCTCATGGACGGCGGCAGCAGCCTTAACCTGCTCTATCAAGACACAGTCCGAAAGATGGGTATTGATCCGTCAATAATCAAGCCTACCAAAACTACATTTAAAGGAGTAATACCTGGTGTAGAGACCCGTTGCACAGGCTCAATCACATTGGAGGTTGTCTTTTGTTCGCCGGACAACTTCCAAAGCGAAGACTTGATCTTCGAAATCGTCCCCTTCCGAAGTGGCTACCATGTGCTGCTCGGACGAACCATGTTTGCTTGCTTCAATGTGGTTCCACAGTATGCCTATCCCAAACTCAAGATGCCCAGAGCATGCGGTGTTATAGCGGTGAATGGAAACATGGAATGCTCCCTCCATACTGAGGAGCACACCGCGGCCCTGGTAGCTGAAGTACAGGGTGGCCTTATCAAGCCGACTATTACATCGGCAGCTAAGTCCCTGGATGCTGTCAAAACAAGTCCGGACTACCCCAAAGTATGACAGTCCAGCTCGTCAGGAGCTCGATTAGCAATTCGGCCTCCATCTCAGCCCCTACCAAATTGTTGCATATGTACCACACGTGCATAATTACGCACTAAAGATACCATGGGAAAGGATGGAGGCATAATAAAGATAAAGTCCACAATACGGCTAGACCCTATCTCGACACTCATATTTTCTTTTTCTTTATTTTTCCAGGTTCCTTACAACCCACGCCACCTTTTTGACGGTACCAAGGCCTCTTTTCGAGGCCTATCATGAAAACACGACCGATAATCCTCTCGAAGGACAATACACCAAGGGGAAAAAGCAGCGTAGACGCATGGCAGAGTACCTACAAGGTCTTTAAAGATCGCCTCGACCATTTTCAGGACACATACATAGCTCTCCCCTATGTTCGGCATGTAAAATAGCCTTGTTGCTTATTGCAGTATTTTTACCAATACGTTTTGACGTATCAATCAGACTATAATGGAAACAGTTTCGAGCCCAACCTATGCGGTATTGGCCTATCTCCTAATCTCTGTCTCCCTGTTTTTGTCCGATTGTCATGTACACCTCGATACGACTTTAATCGCCAGGGGCTCTATTGGGCCACGTACATTTTTTCAAAAACTAAACAAAGATCGAACACTTCCACAGTGCAATTCGGCTTCCCGAATATAGCATTATATGCATCGGCTCTGAATCATGTCTTTGGTCAATAGTTGGGTTGCCCAGCTCCTGTGGTTACTACCTTACGTTCCGCTTGTTCGGCTAAGATAGTAATGGGAGAACTACTGCCATTGTGTTTCCGGTTTATCCGGACAAACACCTCAGTAGAGAAAGCTGAAAACTAGCTGTCATGATGCAGCGAGAGCTGGTCAGCTATTCGGTGACTAAGTATAAATCTCTTGTGATTTTTTCGCATTACGTGACAGGCCGGCATTCACCCGGCCGGGCATCCATAGCACCCAAGTTTGGATAACCGAACAATACTAGGGGCAGCGCCTATACTCCCATTATAAAACTCCTATGGCTAAGTGAGAGCAATAAAGCCATATAGTCTGATTGCCTGTTTCGCTGCACTAACACCTCCTTCACGAACCAAGTCACTGGGTCAAGTGTGTTTAGGTGCTATCCCAAACACCCCCGTACTACCTACGTGGGGGCTGAAGCCGACGACTGGCCAACTCTCAGATGTCATAAACGGCTGCACAGGAGGAAAATATTTTAAAATAAAGCAAGCAATATATCATACATAAGCCTTGTTTCATAATACTGAATTGGAGAACATATGATACATTTATTCAAAAATGACATCCTTCGAACACTGGCCCTCTACAATGCGGGATCCTTCCAGGACATCATTGAAATACCGCTCCAGCGTGCGGTGCTCTTTGCCTGTGGGCGGCCCCTCGGATGCGAGCTTGACGACGTCCATCTTCGCCCACTGCACTTTGACACGGGTGAAGGCCATCCGCGCACCTTCGATGCAGACTGGCCGCTTCACGGCATCAAGCCGGGGGCAGGCACTGACCATCTGCTTCACGAGCCCGAAGTAGCTGCTGGGTTTGGGTTCGGTAGGCCACAAGCAGATTATAAAATTACTCGTGGCCAATCAGGCCTCCCTATGCAGTACGGCCAACTGCTTCAGCTGGTCGCTGAGGGGCACAGGATGCTCAGGTGTAAGGTACTGCGACTAGAATAGCTTTTCCATCGAGCTCCCCTCTACTAGGGAAAAGGCTAGCAGCAACGTGGGTTCTAGGTATATCAGTAGCGCGGGGACCGTCGCTACTAATAAGGCGCTACAGCTAACCCGTAGCAGTAGCGCATGCACACCCACGCTACTTCTATACAAGTTTAGCAGCAGTGCGCTTCGTGGAAGCTCACTACTGCTAATAGCTCCAGCGCGCTTTGCCTGGACGCACTATTGCTACTGTGGCGCTGCTGCTAACTTTTCTCCACTCTCTACTTCTAATTTTAGTAGTTTTTTTCCTGCATATTTGTTTTGTATTTGAATAGGATTTATACAATAATCTTTAGCATATGATACACATACAAATGCAATCATAGCATATACATACAAATAGTCTCATCAAATCATGTCATCATCATAATCATCATCCAACACAAAGTGGTCTCTCATCATCATCTCGAAAATAGTGATACAAATCTCGATTACTTGCAACTACATCATCATCCATCTAAACAATGATATACGCGAGAAGAGCTATCACTTTGCATGAACCTAAACTAACTACTGGCTGTCGCTCGGAGACCAGAAACCGGTACACCTGGGCCTGACATTCCGGCCACTCGTCGTATACTCCTGGCGTAGCACTTCTTCGCCATCGATGATCTATACACCTGCATCGTCACATGAATCGATGATATGCAGCATATATAGTTGAGCAACAGAAAGAGACAGACTTGGCAAAATTAGAAGCAACATATCATAAGCATAAATAACAAAGTTCATCATACCCAAAATGCCCTAACTAGAGTGATCTTCGCTAGTCGAGGAGGACAGTTTAATTACATCACAAATAAAGTTTCGTCGTGCATAATTCAAAGTTTCGGCATACAGATAGTATGGACTAAACGGACACATGGTCACATATCGACAATCACTCCATGTCGTGCCATCCGTCCAAGTCAGGGAGATAATTCCCGAGCTTAGTGAAAGGCTTCAGGTCGAGACGGTGAGCGGCTACGCGTGTTCGAACGTCTTCCTGCGACATTCCTCCTTCTTTGTAGAACATCCCTATTTTTTGACGACCTCCTTCATGATGATTTGGGCAAGTTCGCGCTGGATGTGATAGAACTCAGCTCAGGGGTCGATGATCCTCGATATCTCCTAAGTTCTTTGCCCATTGCAGAATATGGGCATCGCCGGAGGTAGGTGACATGCGAAGGTTCTGGTGATCCCGTCTGTACTCCAGCATCTGGTGTAGGACATAGAATCCATCATTAAGAGAATCACTCGGTTGCTGGATGCAGCAGAAGTCGGTCTTATGGCCGAAGGCGGGCCTGTCGTCCTTTTTCTTCTTGTCCTTGACCTCTCCACCCCGTGCGTCGTAGTAAAACATAGCACTTTCGAGAACAGACTTGAATTGGGTGTAATCTTTTTGTTAATGTTCTTTGACGAGTCCAAGTAAAGAGCGTGGGAGTATCGGGGGTAGAGGATGATGAGGACGGCGCGCCCGCTGCTGCGCAAAATAAGTACACCTCAAATTAATTAGCCTCCACCATGCAAATGAATGATTGAAATCAAAGGAAGGATATCCGTGCGGATGATTTACATGGGATGATAAGGCACGAGAATCGCCTCCTTGTCCTTATTGGCGAGCATGAAATTGCCGATGTATTCCCTCGCGTATTCACAGTGCTTTGCGCAGACTCCCAAGAAGGCCTCGTGCATGAAGTATGGGTCAGCGACACAAATATAAGGTATCTGCTCAACCCCGCTGAGGTAGTTCATGTGCAAAGCATAAAGGCGGACAAACGCAAAATCTAGCTTCTTCAAGTGAAACATGTGGAAGATGTAATCGAATCGAAGGAAGAACTTCTCCGCGGGGAATGTGTCAATGTACGACAATCCCCGCGGCATGTTAACCACGTAGAGTGGGTATCCTGGATTTTTTGAGGCAATGAGGCCTTTCTCTATCCGCAGCTCATCATCATGAAGTCTCCTTAAATCGCCGAATCTGGCCCGCAGCGCTGCTTCAGGTAGGATTGGTTGACCGGGGATATGCCATTTTGCCGCATCGGGGATATCTATAGGTCTTGAACCTGAGGCTGCTGAGGCGGCTGGATGATAGAAGTAGCTTTTTTTTCCTTTCCTCAATCTCTTCCTAGACTTCTTTACTACCGAAAGGTTGTCTTTAATACGTTCAGACTCCGGAGGCGGCAATTCAGGCACCGACTCATGAGGCTCAAACCCTAAGTAGGCGCCAGTATTGACATACTTTTGAGTGTCATCATCATCGTCATCCTCATCTATGGCGACGTCACCAGCGACTAATGGAGTAGGCAAGGTGTTGATGTTCATACCTAACTGCGTGCTTGTGGGTGTGCTCCCGACCGCCTCCAGACGAAGCAGACTCTTTGGCCACAACAAGACCCACACATTGCAACAATCACCAAGCCGCCGCGGGGTCTCGTCATCATCCCCCACTAGTACCGGAGGAGCCAAATTCTCATCGCCTGGTTTAACACCAACCACGGAAACCTTGAAGACTTCTGGGGGATCAGCCGGCTGTGGAACAATGGTTCCTTCGGCTCCATTATCATCGCCTTCCCCACGTCCACCTTCTGGTCGCCGATGGTGTACAATATGGTGCACGGGGTTTCGTCGGCCTGCAATGAAAAGTTTGCGACGTGAGACATCCGAAAGGCAATGAAAACAGGAGATTATACATTTATTGAAGGGTGCCGGTGTGACAGATAACGTGAGGGCATCGAGCTCAGCCAAAGATGAAGCACCGCCGAGCACATCCGGTGCCGGAGCCAGTGCCGGCGCAGGTGCGGAAGCCGGTGCGGGAGCAGGTGCAGGAGCAGGTGCTGGAGCTAGTGCCGGAGCAGGTGAAGGAGCCGGTGCAGGAGCAGGTGCAGGTGTTGGTGCAACACTAGTCGAGCTGCTCCTGAGGAAGTCAGCAAGGGGAAAGTCCGCTCCATTTTTTCTGGATTTTGCCTGCTCCTATTTAAAAGGTCGGAACCAAGGTACTAGTCATATCTACAAGCACCTGTTTTGCAGCAGCTACCACTGTTGCGACTGTCTCAGATGATTTCTTTTCAACCACAATCTCAACCTTCTTGTCGATGTTTTCTCAGTTAACCTCCGTCTTTCCTTTCTCTCCTCCGTGGTCTCACGGTAGTACTTCTTCCACGTGGCACCGTCTCCGACACTGTGCACGCGTCCATACGACGGTCAAGTCTCCACCGGGAGTCCTTTCAATATGTTCAACGCCCGATTGAATGGAGTGTCCCACTTGGGCCTCGCCAATGCCTCAGACGGTGAGCCGCTTTCGGCCGCAATCCTGTGCTGCTCTCTTTGCGAAAGGCACAAGGATCGTTTACAAATATGACTAACTTGCAGTCGAATTGATCAGAAACTAAAATTACCAGCAGTCTCATGAACTCCGTCGTGACCGCGTTCTTCTTGAAAACCTTCTTCACTGGGTCCCAACGGTGCCGGGCACTGAGGACGTCACGCTCTGGCGAGACAGTGAACTCCGTCAAGGGGTCTGGGATGCCCAGACTTGCGGCTTCCGTGTCCTCCTTGGCCAATATGGGCCTCTTCCCACCGTAACCACGGCTTCCGAGGTGGCGGCACCCAATGTTCTTGTGTTGAAGCCCCTTCATGTACTTAGACTTTTTTTGGCATCTTCGGCATCGCAAGCCGCCTTGAATATTTCAAAGTGCTCTGTCGTGATTGTCAGATTATCCTTTACAATCTCGGAGTAGGGTTCCTTTTCATTGAAGATCCGATATTTCACCCTTTACAAACTTGCTAATGGTGTGTTTGTTTATCTTCTTCATTGCCGGGTCCTTATCTGGATATTTATAATCCTTTTCATTCCGGACCGGGAAGAAAAATATCTGGTGCCGCTTCTTTAGGAGGGCGGGCCTCATATTATCTAACTTGTTTAGTTTCTCACCGTTGATGGTGGCAGTTATCCGTATGATGTAGCCAATTTGATTGTCGTAGCACGTGCGCGCTTCCTTGGGTGCGTTTGGCTCAAAATTGCTGTCGTCCACCTCCGTGACCACCACTCTAGTAGTCCTGAGCTTGTTAGGAAATCGTCGCCTCTTTGCTTTCGGTTCTATACCAGCTCCGCTCCCCGAGGCGGCGCCGGTCTCAGTCTTAGCGCCGGTCGGAGTCTCAGTGCCGGTCTTAGTCTCAGCGCCGGTCTCAGTCTTGTCGGCAAGGCTCAAAAATTCGTCTACCGCCCGGTAGACGTCGTCGGAATCACCAGAACCCTGTCCTTCATCGTTGCTAGCCATGTTTCCTAAGATTAAATCTAGTCAATTAATTCTAGACCTAATAACATGAATAATGACATAAAAAGGCCTATTGTTTTGCAGGAACATTGACTCCTTCTCGGTGCGGCAAATCCCGGGAACTCAATATGTCCTAGTTTGTAGCACAAGTCATGCCGAAATTCACGGAAAATTTCGGCAAATCATAGGCCACCAAGCTTCATTCCATGGAAACAACAAAAGGCCACTTGGGCACAATTGAACCACTTCAATGTCGATTATGATCAATGAGCAAACACAATTGAGGATTTTTCATATATCATGACCACTTCAAATTTGCATCTCCTAGTGTTTGACACTTCAAGAAAATCTACACAAATCTCATGCTCTCTGAAACTCAATTAAAAACCAAATATAGATGGAGGCAGATGTGGCGAGGGAGGCAGGGGCGTCTGTGTCAAAGCCCTAGTTAAGCATATACGATTTTTTCCTATGGCGAGGGAGGCAGATGTGGCGAGGGAGGCAGGGGCATCTCTGTCAAAGCCCTATCTAAATTCTTTTCCTAACTAAATTAACCTAACTAAATTCTTTTCCTAACTAAATTAAACTAATTAATTTAGAGAGATAGAGAGAGAGGACAGGTGGGGCTTACAGTGGATGGCTCCAGTGGTGGCGCGGGAGGCAGTGGTGGCGAGGGAGGCAGGGGCGTCTCCGGTGACGGCGAGGGAGGCAGTTGTGGCGAGGGAGGATCCGGTGGCGTCGACTATGGCTCCGGTGGCGTTGATGAGGCCGCGAGGCTCCGGTGGCGTTGGGGGCGGCTCCGGTGGCGTCGACGGCGCGCGGCTCTGGTGGCTCCGGGGGCGTCGATGTCGGCAGGATAGGGCGGCGAAGTGGGGCGACGGTGAATCGGGCAGACGGCAGCGGGGTGGGTCGAGGGATTTGGGGGAGACGTGGTGGCCAAGGGGAAATGGTTTTTTGGTTAAGTCAAACTTAGCGGTACCACTTTTCGCGAAACACGCTATAGCTAAGTTAGCTATAGCGATTTTCACGAAACGTGCTAATGCTATAGCTATGTAATTTCCTTCATATTTCTTATTTCCTTTTCTGTTTCTACAGCGGGGGTCTAGGAAACGCGCTGCAGCTATGTTAGCTATAGCGCCTCCTACGAATAGATGCTACTGCTACGCCTTTCTCCTTTTTTCGCTTTTTCATTTATTTTCCTCTATATTTTAGTTTTTCCTTTTTCCTTTTTCTATTTGTTTCTTTTTCATTTACTTTTCCATTTGTTTTTAATTTTATTTTATTTCCATTAGTAGTAGCGCTCTCCGCGCGAAACGCGCTGCTACTTATGTCCTAGCGGTAGCGCGCTTCTCCCAAGACCGCTACTACTATGCGTAGCCTACCGTTTTAGCAATGGGAATATTAGTGGTAGCGCTTTTTCATGTGCACGCGCTACTGCTGTTGTTGTATCTGTAGCGCGGTTTCCACACGCGCGCTACTGCTATTTAGCACTAGCGCCCATTTTTGACACGCGCTACAGCTAAATTTCTGTATATAAGGTTTTCCCTAGTAGTTCCTCTTCGGCTCAAAAGAACTCCGCAGCATCGGCAACACTCTGGGGAAGGTCACAAATTTGCTCTCCATGTTATAGGCCTTACCAGCCGCAATTTGCTTCGCCTCCTGGATCTCCCGGCAGGCGTTTTGGGATTCAGTCCAGGCCTCCTGAGCACTTTGGAGGGCCTTAGCAAGTACGGATTTTTGATCCGAAATTTTGTGCTCAAAGGACTAACATTTTCTTATAGCATCCTTGAGCTCTTGCTGGACTTCCTCCACCCTTGACTCATGCCTTAGGCGGTCGGCTCGTTCCTCCACCGCGCCTTTCTTGGCCTCAGCCAACACGCTCTTGAGGGTATCTACCTCAGGCGCATCAGCTATGAGCAAAGTTATAAGACTCATTCAGATGGAAAATTATTCTTGATATTATTTCAGAAGCATTTTTGGTATCACGTACCTTGCTTTTCTGCTAACTTCTGCTTCAGCTCAGACACTTCGGCGGCATGGGTCGCTGACGCCTGCATCGCAGCCTATTTGGTTCAAATACATATGCGTGCTAATCTCCTGATTGAGTCATTAGATCATCTGTTCGGCCTTTCCTTGTGAATACCGAACAGAGTCTCAGGGGCTACTATCTATACAGAGACACTTTTTCTCATGTAGCCAAAAGGTATTATATTACGTACCTCAAAGCCTCTCAGAAGGCTAGTATAGGCCTCATTCAATCTGCTTTTGGCGGACCGAACCCTTTCAACCACCGTACCCATAAGGGTACGATGTTCTTCTACAATGATGGCACTCTGAAGTGCTTCCATCAGAGTATCCCGCGCCTCTGGAATGACAGAGGTCGCCAGTGGGATTTGCGCATCCCCTTCTTTCGAAGGAGGTTGCCCACCTGATTCCGGAGCCGTATAGGTCTCCGGAATAATATTCGGCTGGGGGCCGAATTGGGCGTGGCCCCCGTTGTCGCTCTCCATGGGGGTCGATTCCCCCATGTTCCCAGCAGCAGGGGTATCTCCCTCTGGCGCAACCATGGCAGCTCCCCGCGCCTCCCCCTGACCTAGAATGGTCCTTCGGGACGACACTTCGGCATTATCTGTATCTTTGGGGGAGAAGGATGGCGGAGGCGACCCGCTGTCCATCACATTAGGATCCAACGAATTCCTTGAAGATGAGGATTGCTTGGGGAGGACACGAGCCGGTCTACAACACGTAATGCAATATATTAAGATCATAAAGCAGAAAGTCGGATAGATATATAAGTACAAATTTCTTTGGGGGTACTTACGATCCGGCCAGGGGCTTCGGCCTGGGGCGCCATTCATCAGCATCCGATTAGGAGTCATCCGTGAGGGAGATTCTCCCTTTCTTGGACGCCTCCGCCTCCAGATCCGCAGAAGCCCCCCTTTTCTTGTTTCCCCCTTAAGGGGAGATTTACTATCTTCCTCCTCCCCTTCATCTTCGTCAGGGGAGGAGTGGGTCTTGATGTCTTCGGACACTACGTCTGAAGCACCTTTACGGCGGATGCCACTTTTGGCCTTCTTGCCCTTCTTCTTGGCCCGCTTTTCTGGTGCCTGATATGGCGCCGGAACCAGCATCGTCGTCAGAAAAGGGATGGCTGGGTCTTCGGGTAGCGGAGCCGGATAGTGAATCCGCTCTGCCTTCTTCATCCAGCCGTGTGGGAAGAATGGAAAGCTTAGTAAGCCCCTTTGATTTGCAAATAATAAAGTTATCATAAAAACCTACTGGAGACGATGTGTGAGTATAGTCGAGGCTGAGACCCTCGGTCATTTCTAGCCATGACTTTTGGGTCTTGAACATCAGCTTCCACATGTCTTCGTGCTCCGTGCCGAAGAATCGCCGCAGGGTCCGGGGACCGGCTGGGTCGAACTCCCACATGTGCTGAGTCCGGTCTTGGCAGGGGAGAATCGAGCGAAAGAGCATTACCTGGATTACACTGGCAAGTCTGGTATTCTTGTCTACCATACTCTTGATGCACTTCTGCAACATCATCACTTCATCGGATGACGCCCAGTCCAGGCCCTTGTTCACCCAGGATGTCAGCCGCAGTGGAGGCCTAGACTTGAACTCGAGAGGAGCGGCCCATGTGGAGTCACGGGGTTCTGTGACATAGAACCACCCGTGCTACCACCCCTTCGCGGTCTCCACGAAGGTGCTTTTAGGCCAAGTGAATTTGGGGAGTTTTCTCACCATGCCGCCACCGCACTCCGTGTGTTGAGCGTCCACCACTTTTGGTTTCACATTGAAGACCTTGAGCCATAGGCCGAAGTGGGGGGGGGATGCGGAGGAATGCCTCACATACGATGATGAACGCCGAAATGTTGAGGAAGGAATTCGGAGCTAGATCATGGTAATCTAGCCCGTAGTAAAACATAAGGCCGCGGACGAAAGGATGGAGGGGAAACCCTATCTGCGGAGGAAATGAGGGATAAATAATACCCTCTCATGGGGCTCCGGAGTAGGGACAATCTGCTTCTTGGCCGGAAGCCGGTGGGCAATTTCCTTGGCAAAGTAACTGCTTCCCGGAGCTCCTTGATGTCCTCCTCCGTGACGGAGGAGGCCATCCACTTGCCCTACGCTCCAGGTCTGGACATGGATTGAATGTTTCTTGGGGACGGAAGGGATCGAAGCTTGGGCTCTGGAGCTTGAGGGTGGATGGGCTGAGGAAGAAGAAGGCATGGGGTGAAAAGGTGGATTCTTATCTCCTTATAAAGGCAGTGAATGTAGAGCGTCCCCCCACGAGGCTTAAAACTCGCCTATTCCCAAGGGGTCGTGCGGACGGCATGGTTGGATTACTCAAACCCGTGTTGATGAAGATACCGCCCTAAGATAACACGATCTTTGTTTTGACAAGACGTGTCACTGGAAGCTGCGTCTCGAAACGTGAAATGGGATATTGAAAAGTGATTCGAAATAATGAACAGGTCAGACGTAACGTGTCGCCAGCAAAAACTATTAGTAAAGACATATCGTGTTTTTTGATTAAGTATTATGCCCTTGTGGCAGCGATATTGTGACTAATGAACAGATCCGGACATAGTTCTTATTGATCAACTACTTTGGAGTATTTGGAGGAGGAACCCACCTTGCAATGCCGAAAACAATCTACGCGCCGGACACATCGTCATTGAAGCCTGGTTCAGGGGCTACTGAGGGAGTCCTGGATAAGGGGTTTCTCGGGTATTTGGGCTATGTAACATGGGCCGGACTAATGGGCTGCGAAGATACAAGATAGAAGGCCTTCCCCCGTGTCCGGATGGGACTCTCCTTGGCGTGGGAGGCAAGCTTGGCGTGCGGACGTGAAGATTCCTTTCCCTGTAAACCGACTCTGTACAAACCTAGCCCCCTCCAGTGTCTATATAAACCAGAGTGTTTAGACCATAGAGGCAATCATAATCATATAGGCTAGACATCTAGGGTTTAGCAATTGCGATCTAGTGGTAGATCAACTCTTGTAACCCCTATACTCATCAAAGACAATCAAGTAGGACGTAGGGTTTTACCTCCATCAAGAGGGCCCGAACCTAGGTAAACATCGTGTCCCCTGCCTCCTATTACCCTCGATCCTTAGACGCACAATTTGGGACCCCCTACCCGAGATCTGTCGGTTTTGACACCGATAGCTGGCGAGGGCGCAACAGATTCAGGACCCTGACGACGTCTTGACGGCCTCTTCTGACCCTCGAGCACGTCCAGGACAACGTCGAACCCTGGAAGACGGGTGGGGGGGAGACGCGTGCATCATTGCCGAACGGTGCCGCAACGACCCCCGCCAGACTGACGGGTGTGACAACCTCAACGTCGACGAGCCTGCGCTCGGTATTGGCGGGTACCTACTTTTTGAGGTCGGCTGCCCTGCCTTTACATGAGAGTTGTGGCAGGTCCGTTGGCCATCCGTTCGCACGTTCAAGACAGAGATATCGGAGGAGTATGACGGGAGGCTGAATCCGGCAGAGTTACTAAGCATCTACACCATCATTGTTCAGGCTGCTTCTACCTCTTGAGCATGCGTTGGTTTTCCCTTGAAGGGGAAAGAGTGATGCAGCAAAGTAGTGTAAGTATTTCCCTCAGTTTTTTAGAACCAAGGTATCAATCTAGTAGGAGATAACATGCAAGTCACCTAGTACCTGCACAAACAATCAAGAACCTTGCAACCAACGCGATAAAGGGTTTGTCAATCCCTTCATGGTCACTCGCAAAAGTGAGATCTGATAAAGATAGTAAGATAAATATTTTTTGGTATTTTTGTTGTATAGATTGGAAAGTAAAGATTGCAAAATATTAAACGAGGTGCGATGTAAATAAAAAGAGATGCAATATAATAAGAAAGAGACCCGGGGGCCATAGGTTTCACTAGTGGCTTCTCTCATGATAGGATGTATTACGGTGGGTGAACAAATTACTGCCGAGCAATTGATTGAAGAGTGCATAGCTATGAGAATATGTAGGCAGTGATTATGAATATAGGCATCACGTCTGTGTTAAGTAGACCGAAACGATTCTGCATCTACTACTATTACTCCACACATCAACCACTATCCAGCATGCATCTAGAGTATTAAGTTCATAAGAACAGAGTAACGCTTTAAGCAAGTTGACATGATGTAGAGGGATAAACTCAAGAAATAAGATATAAACCACATCTTTTTATCCTCGATGGCAACAATACCGTACGTGCCTTGCTACCCCTACTGTCACTATGTGTGATGCCCCGAGACTGGTGCTCCAGATGCCTTCCAGTAATTTCGTTGCCTCCGTGTGTTTCATTTGTGCTTGCTCTATTTATTTTTGCATTGCATCATGTCATCATGCAACCTTTTTTAAAAAACTCACTAAATAAACCATATGGATCTTCGATCCATTTAAATCGAGGGAATTCACATGGTGAAATTCTCTTTAAAACATACCAAAGTCTCCTACTATTATTAGGGAGCTATTATAAAATATTCCATTATCTTGGAATCACCCATAACACAATTGCACTACTCTTCAACTCTTCTTTTATCTGGTTCAATTTCATATATTTCCTTTTAGACCTTTTAAGTTAAATTGCAAATTGAGTTGCAATTTTACTTTCTCCATAAATGTTCCAAATCTGTTCATAAATCACATCTAATGTCTGGGATCATCTCCTCAAATCTCAGTCCATTTAGAGCCCATTCGAATGGGTTTCAAAGTTCAAACATGTTGAATCAAATTCAACATGTGTGAATCTATTTTTATCCAAAAATCCTCTTGCCATTTTATTTAAATTCCTCACATTTTTGCGAGTCCATGAAAAATAGACCCTTGGCAAATCCCCATTCGTAACCCCTCTTTCCTTCTTCTTTCAGTTCTCTATTTTAAATATATTTTTTGGAGAGAGAGAGAGTCGTGTCAGCCAGCCCAGTTCGTCCTAGACAACTTGGTCCTCCTAGCAGGCCGGCTCATCCATTTATGTGGCTCAACCTCCAGTGGCCCAAGGCCCAGACGCGCCCCCGTAACCCTTGCGATCTCTCGACCCCCTCTCCTTCCCTCGACCCCTTTCCTTGAGCGCCGCCATCTCCCTCCTCCTCGATTCCCATATTCGTCGCGTTGTCTCACACTCAACGCACGCACGCATCGCATAGGGAGAGGAGCTCCCCACGCCGGCACCTCCCACTCCGCCGCCTCACTCCCTTTCCGCGTCCCTCCAGTGCCACCGTCGCCCCGCCTCCATTCGGCTCCTTCGCCGGAGGCCGCCGACGTGGCCCTACCGGACACTGGGGACCCAGAGCGCCGTCACGCCCGCAGCTGCCATGGATCCCGCAGAACCAGGCTGCGGCCCCGCACCATCTCGTGAACCGCACCCGCGCCACTGCTTCTCTGCCTCGCCCGGAGGTCCAAGTCTGCCGGCCACCGGTGCCGCTGCCAACCGCCGCGAAGCACCATCCCGCTCCTCTGCCTCCCTGCTTCATCCGCCATGACGTCCGGCCGTCGTGCCACCATGCTGCAGCACCACTGGCCTCGACCTCCCTGTCTTCCCAGCCTCCTCCGCGTCCCCTGTCTTCCTCTCTCTGCATCGAACAGCAGCATCTCAGCGCCTCGGCACCCCTGCACCCCAAGTCCATCGCCACCTCGCCGGAGAACGTCGTCCTCGCCAGGGTCCTCATCGTCAGCCCCAAGCCCCGCCGCTGCTGCCTCCACTTCGCCTGACCCGCGCCCCTGCTTCGCCTTGAATAGTAGCAGAAGCTCGCCAGTTTGTCCCCGTGGACTCAAATTTAGTCAAACGCCAGGTCAACGTGTCGGGGCCGCCTCCCCTTCCCTTCGCCACATGTGACCTCCTGTTCACGTTGACCGGAAGACCGCAAGAGACCTCTTCATCTCCTGTACACGTTGTTGGTCAACAGATTGTTGAATGCCAAGCACCAAGACTACACCCGATGCCCCGAGGACACCGAATACAGCTACACGATGATGCGTCAAGTGCCTCCACCACGTCTCCGGAACCGCGAATAATGCCAAGTACCTCGACCCATGTACAACTACCGTCGACCCTCAAGACCACAAGTAACCTTTGGATATGCCAAGGTCGACTACGCCTGGAAATGCAACAAGTACCTCTACCAATGACCCGAATGTCTATGAACCGTGTACAACTACCGTCACTGAAGGCCGTCGAGTGAAAACGTCTACCCAGGTCCTGTATTTGACCAAGTTTGATGACGACCTCCGAAGAACTCGGATTCGCCAAGTTCCACTACTGTCACCTCCGGAAACCTCAGATGCGTCAAGTACCTCTCTAAAAACGAACGTGTACCACTACTCCCATGACTTCCGTGAACGACTACTTCTACTACATCGTGAGAAAATCTACTTCCACTACGAACTCGAACGGCCTCGAAAACGCACATGGGACACCCGGTATCCTGGATCACTCCCCGTCACTCTTGCATGTTTCGCACATCCACCTTCTTTTGCATGGACATCTATATGAGTTGTCGGATAATCGGAATGTTGTCGTGGCACCATTTCCGTTGTCGTTGCCGTGGCACCCCTTCCGTTTCCGCCACGATGACAAATGCTTCATTACATGTTCATGTCAACTTTTGACAAAAAATGCATAAAACTTGCAAATGTCATCTGGATCATGATAACGACATCAAGAATGTTTAAATTGTTGTTTGCTTCTATTGCTAAATGCATATGAGGATTTTCCGGAATTGTTGTTTTTTGTTTCCGACCTCATTTAAACTTGCCTAAATAGTTAGTTTATATATACTTCACCTCTTGCCATGTTTAATAACATTTAATATTGTTGAGTACATAAACGGGAGTGAACTAAATAATTGAATGTGGTGTTTAGTCAATATGCAACTTGTTACATATTGAGCTCCACTTAATTTGTAGTATTGTTTGTTGCACTTTGCCATGCCATGTCTCTTTAAACCGGACATGCATCATACTTGATTGTGCATCATGCCATGTTCATGCTTGTGTGTTTACCTTGTTGCTTGCTTCTTTCCGGTTTTCTTCTCTCGTTAGCTTTGGTTTCGTTCCTGAGTTGTGAGATTCGTTCAACTACGTTCGTTTGTCTTCTTCATGGACTTGTTCTTCTTCCTTTCGGGATTTAGGGCAAGATGACCATACCCTCGAAATCACTTCTATCTTTGCTTGCTAGTTGTTCGCTCGATCGCTATGTCGCGCTACCTACCACTTGTTTATCATGCCTCCCATATTGCCATGTTAAGCCTCTAACCCAGCTTCCTAGCAAACCGTTGTTTGGCTATGTTACCGCTATTGCTCAACCCCTTTTATAGCATTGTTAGTTGTAGGTGAAGTGAAGTTTGTTCCATGTTGGAACATGTTTATGTTGGGATATCACAATATCTCTTATTTAATTAATGCATCTATATACTTGGTAAAGGGTGGAAGGCTCGGCCTTATGCCTGGTGTTTTGTTCCACTCTTGCTGCCTTAGTTTCCGTCATAACGGTGTTATGTTCCTTGATTTTGTGTTCCTTACGCGGTTGGGGGAATAGGACACCCTCAATAGTTCACTTTGAATAAAAGTCCTCCAGCAAAGCCAGACCTTGGTTTTAACATTCCCAACTTAGCCCATCACAAGCTCTCACGGTCAACGAAGGATATTCCTTCTCCCGGGAAGACCCGATCAATCTCAGAATCCCGGTTACAAGACATTTCGACAATGGTAAAACAAGACCAGCAAAGCCGCCCGAATGTGCTGACAAATCCCGATAGAAGCTGCACATATCTCATTCTCAGGGCACACCGGATTGTCTAAACTTCCGATAGGCCATCCCAGAGATGCCCCCGATGACCACTGGCGGTTGACAGGTTGGACCAATACTCAGAGGAGCACTGGCCCGGGGGTTTAAAATAAAGATGACCCTTGAGCCCGCAGAACCCAAGGGAAAAAGGCTGGGCCTTGCTGGAGGAGTTTTATTCAAAGCGAACTATCAAGGGGTTCCCATAACACCCAACCGCGTAAGGAATGCAAAATCAAGGAACATAACACTGGTATGACGGAAACTAGGGTGGCAAGAGTGGAACAAAACAGCAGGCATAAGGCCGAGCCTTCCACCCTTTACCAAGTATATAGATGCATTAATGAAATAAGAGATAATGTGATATCCCAACATATCCATGTTCCAACAAGGAACAAACTTCATTTTCACCTGCAACTAACAACGCTATAAGAGGGGCTGAGCAAAAGCGGTAACATAGCCAAACAATGGTTTGCTAGGAAGGTGGGTTAGAGGCTTGACATTGCAATATGGGAGGCATCATAATCAAGTGGTAGGTAGCGTGGCATTGAGATAGAGCGAACAAATAGCAAGAAAAGATAGAAGTGATTTTGAGGGTATGGTCATCTTGCCTGAGATCCCGCAAGGAAGAAGAACGAGTCCATGAAGAAGACAAACAGATGTAGTCGAACGAATTCTCACAACTCCGGTACAAAACCGAAGCTAATGAGAGAAGCAACCCGGAAAGAAGAAAGCAACAAAGTAAACAACCATCACATAGACATGGCATTATGCATAAGCAAGTATGATGCATGTCCAGTTTAATGAGGCATGGCATGGCAATATGCACAAACAATAGAACAAATTAAGTGGAGCTCAATATGCAACGAGTTGCATATTGACGAAACACCACATTCAAACATTTAGTTCACTCTCGTTTATGTACCCAACTATCAGGACCCCGACTCGATGTCACATCGATCTAGCTGGTAACACCTCATATCACTTTGCGGCCTCACGCACGGTATCCCCACGGGTGTCACCTTACCTTTTCCCGGGACCGTTTGCGCCTTTTGGCTCACGTATATGATAGTGTCGCTAGCATCCATATGATAAAGAGCCCGGGCTGACATGACTAGTCGTAAACCAAAAGTGGCACAGACTTACACGGACAGGCATCCATGACCCAGCTTCGAACGTGTCGGTCATTAGCAAGTGGGTCCGGGCTGTAGCACTGGGCTAGCAGGACTCCGGTAAACCGGGCTGTAGCGGGCTAACAGGACTCCGGTACTCAAAGCGTGACATTTCCCCGAAGGGACAGACACAGGAACGAAGAAGGACACATGCCGGCCAGCCTAAGTGTTCCAGAGCAGTAGCAAGCTACCATGGCTCAGCGGTAACACTAGGAGACATTTCCCGGTAAGAGAGGCTACTAAAGATAAACAACTAGATAGTCAGATCCCACACATACCAAGCATTTCAATCATACACACAATATGCTCGATATGTGCGAATACAACGAAGCATCACAACATGACTCTATGACACAAGTACTTTATTTAGGGCTCAGGGAGCCATACATATCATACACAAAGGTACGGGTCTCACGACCCAACATACAAGTCATACAGTCATACAAGCCAACAGCGGAAGTACTTTGTCTGGGTACAGACAACTAGTAAAATAAAAGAGGCTTGGAAAGCCTAGCTATACTACATGGTCCATCACAAGCTCAGGGTCACCACCTGGGTCTTTAGCCTACTCGTTGATGTCAACGTCTACATAGAACCCATCAGAAGGGGTTGCAGCGTCTTCTGTAAAAATGTAGATTATAGCAACATGAGTACAAAAGTACTCAGCAAGACTTACATCAGATCCTACATACATGCATAGTATCAAGAAGGGTTGGTGGAGTTTTTGCAGCAAGCTAGCTTTGACTCTTGGCTAGACTATCCTACGATACTCCAACTTGCAATGTTTTGCGCACACGAGTCCACTACTCACCACTTCAATACACTACCGAGGATCCACCTCCGTCTTCCTACGGAAGAGCCATCCTCGGCACTCACACTTATCTTGAGGCTTTTAGTAGTTTCCATTTACTTGTCTATGAACTGTATAGGCAACCAAGTAGTCCTTTACCGCGGACGCGGCTATTCGAATAGATCATGATAACCCTGCAGGGGTGTACTTCTTCATACACGCTCTCACCACTTATCGTCGTTTACACGACATGTACTCGGCAACCTTCAAGCGGAAGCCCAACGTGGGTGTCGGCCA
>NC_057806.1:154763561-154764304 GCF_018294505.1 Triticum aestivum
ACACAAGCATCACCAAACAATGTGCAACAATATGATGCATGCATGAAACATGGCAATATGAGTGTATTGGGCTAATGCAACTAAAGCCAGAAGGGTTTGAACAAATTTGAATCAAAGATTCAAATTTCAAATTCAACTATGGCCTTTTAAAGTGCTTTTCCTTGTTCTGCTTGAATCATCAATTTAACTTGTTTGATCATGCATGAAAATAGTACAGATGGATAGATTGGATTTTTCTGATCATTTTTCATATATAATTTGTCCAATTTGGAGTTACAGAATAAAAGTTATGAATTTTTGAAGTTTAAATAATATTCTGGAATTTCTTGATTTAATTTAAATCCAGAAATTCAATTACTGCGTCAGCCTGACGTCAGAGTGGCATCAGCAGGTCAACAGGGCTGGCTCGGGTCAAACCTGACGTGTGGGGTCCACACGTCAGTGACACAGGGGCTAATCCCGCGTTGACCCGGGCTGGTTAGCTTTGACTAGGCCCTGGGCCCACTTGTCAGCGTCAGTAGGTGGGGGTGTTAGTGACTAATTAACTAAGCCACGTCAGCCCGCCGGAGTTCTGGCCGGCGGCGACCATTAGCGCGGCGGCGAGAGTGGTTTTGGTCGTTTCGGCCACCAAATGGACCGCGGAGGCCACCGGAGTGGAGCTGAGGACAACCCGCAGCTCTTGGCGGAGCCCGTTGGGGTCGGGGTGGCCGGAGTCGACGGCGGCGAGCTCGGCTGCGGCCGCC
>NC_057806.1:154765133-154793119 GCF_018294505.1 Triticum aestivum
TCAGAATGGTGCGACCATTGAACCTTGAGAAATTTGATATTATGACGTCGCGTGGTACGTTCGGCTTGATCGAGGATACGAATGGGGTACTCTCGATATGTAAGATTATCTTGGAGATCAAGCGTTTCGTGGTCCACTTCACGGATAGGATCCGAGAAGCAACGCCTGAGTTGAGAAACGTGGAAGACATCGTGAACTCTGGAGAGGTGCGGAGGTAGTTCCAATTGGTAGGCAACTTCTCCTCGTTTGGCAAGAATGCGAAAAGGTCCAATGTAACGAGGAGCCAATTTGCCTTTGATACCGAATCGATGGGTTCCCTTCAGAGGGGTGACCCGAAGATAAGCCTTCTCGTCAACCTCGAAAGTCATAGCCTTATGTTTTCGGTCATATTGACTCTTTTGACGGGATTGGGCTGTTTTCAACTTTTCACGAACGATACGAACTTGTTCTTCTGCTTCCTGAATCATATCTGGGCCAAAGAATTGTCTTTCCCCGGTCTCTGACCAGTTAAGGGGTGTTCGACATCGTCGTCCATAGAGAACTTCAAAAGGGGCTTTACCCAAGCTAGATTGATAGCTGTTGTTGTAAGCGAATTCGGCAAATGGAAGGCACTTCTCCCAGTCCATTCCGAAAGAGATAACGGAGGCTCGAAGCATGTCTTCTAGAATCTGATTGACGCGTTCCACTTGACCACTTGACTGAGGGTGGAAAGCGGTGCTGAAGGAGAGACGGGTTCCCATAGCATTTTGGAAACTTTCCCAAAATCGAGAGGTGAAAAGACTTCCTCGATCCGAGTTAATTTCCAAAGGAACACCATGGAGAGACACTATTCGGGAGATATACAAATCTGCCAGCTGACTAGCGGTTATACTCTCACGAACAGGTAGGAAATGAGCTACTTTGGAAAGACGATCGACCACGACGAAGATAGCATTATTCCCTCTCTTGGTCCTGAGAAAACCGGTAATGAAATCCATACCAATTTTATCCCATTTCCATTCAGGAATAGCTAAGGGTTGAAGGGTGCCAGCAGGCCGTTGATGCTCTGCTTTTACACGATGGCAGACGTCGCAATTGGCAATATACTGAGCAATTTCTCTCTTCATCCTAGTCCACCAGAACCTCTGGCGTAGGTCCTGATACATCTTAGTACTATCGGGATGAATGGTGACAGGAGATTCATGAGCTTCCTTAAGGATTAAACGCCTTAGGTTGCGCACTTTGGGAACCACTAGTCGATCCCCGAAGTATACTACCCCTTGATCGTCAATGGAGAAACAATTCGCAATTCCTTTCTGAATGTTTCTCTTGATGCGGGAGATTCCCGGATCTACCTTCTGTGCTTTGATAATTTGATCCGTAAGGGTAGGTTTTGCCACCAAGGTGGAAAGAAAACCTTGAGGTACAATGTGAAGGTTAAGCTTCCGAAATTCCTCATGGAGAAGCGGTTGACTTTGTTGTAACATCAGATTGTTACAATAAGATTTACGACTTAGCGCATCAGCCATGACGTTGGCTTTCCCTGGGGTGTAGGTTATTCCTAAATCGAAGTCTGTAATCAATTCAACCCAACGTCTCTGCCTGAGATTCAAATCCGGTTGGGTGAAAATGTACTTCAGGCTTTGGTGATCGGTGAATATTTCGCAACGATTACCGAGGAGGTAATGTCGCCAGGTCTTAAGTGCATAGACTACGGCTGCAAGCTCTAGATCATGAGTAGGATAATTCTCCTCATGTGGGTGCAATTGCCGTGAAGCGTAAGCAATTACGTGTCGATCTTGCATGAGAATGCAACCTAGTCCTTGTCGCGAGGCGTCGCAGTAGATAACAAAGTCCTTGGAGAAGTCTGGCGGTACCAGCACGGGAGCAGAGGTCAGGCGTCTTTTCAGTTCCTGAAAGCTGTGCTCACATTGTGGAGTCCATTCGAACTTTTTATCTTTCTTGAGGAGTTCGGTTAGAGGTTTAGCAACTTTGGAGAAGTTCTCGACAAAGCGACGGCAATAGCTCGCTAAGCCTAGAAAACTCCGAACTTGCTTGACCGATTCGGGTGGAGTCCAATCAAGGACGGCTTGAACTCGCTCAGGGTTAACAGCAATACCTTTACCAGATATTACATGACCCAGATAGGTCACTTCTGACAACCAGAATTCACATTTTGAAAATTTGGCATAAAGGCGATGCTCTCGAAGTTTCTTCAACACTAGCCTTAAATGTTCGGCATGTTCTTCCTCGTTCTTGGAGTAGATGAGTATATCATCGAGATAAACTACGACGAATTTATCCAAATACTCCATGAAGATTGAGTTCATTAACCGAGAAAAAGTGGCTGGAGCGTTGGTTAATCCGAAGGACATGACGGTGTACTCGTATTGGCCATAACGAGTAACAAAGGCCGTTTTAGGAATGTCCCCGTTTTCTGATTTTGATTTGATGGTAGCCCAACCTCAAATCCATCTTGGAGAAGACTGAGGATCCAGCGAGCTGATCATACAGATCATTGATCCTGGGAAGTGGATATTTGTTCTTGATTGTGACCAAATTGACAGGTCGGTAATCTACAACCATCCGGTCCGTACCATCTTTCTTCTTGACGAATAGGACGGGGCAAGCCCACGGAGATGAACTAGGTCAGATGAAACCCTTCTTCAAGGACTCATCGAGTTGTTTCTTAAGCTCGGCTAGTTCTAGGGGTGCCATCTTATAGGGTCTTCTAGCAATCGGAACGGTTCCTGGAATGAGGTCTATTACGAACTCAACGTCCCTGTCAAGTGGAACACCTGGCAATTCCTCTGGAAAGACATCCGGGAAGTCACGGACTACCGGAACGTCCTCAAGGTCTGGCAAAGGGCTGGCGTTAAGAGAATATAATTGTCGCTTGGCTATTCGGGTCAAGACATTGACTATCTTCCCCGAAGGATGGGTGAGTTGAACAGTCCTAGAGAAGCAATCAATTTTGGCTTGATGAGCTGACATCCAGTCCATACCCAAAATGATATTAATATCCGAAGATTTAAGGGCTATCAAAGATGCAAGGAAAACAAGTCTGTCGACTTGGATCTCATTTCCATAACTTACCCTAGAGGTCTGCCATCTAGACCCAGGGGTAGAGATTTCCATAGTGGATGGCAAGTCACATAATGCAACGTTATGCAAACGAGCATAATTTTCAGATATAAAGGAATGAGAGGCTCCTGTATCGAAAAGAACAGATGCCGGGTGGCAGTTAACAAGAAGCGTACCGAGAACGACGTTGGGGTCCTCTTGAGCTTCTTCGGCAGAGATACAGTTGACATGGCCACGTGAAGCGGTGACCGGTTTAGCATGAAACACTTTCCCTGTTGGCTTGCCACGGCCAACAGCTTTAGCAGATTGATTGGGGTTGGTCTGGGGACACTCACGCATATAGTGGCCAGATTCCCCACACTTGAAACAAGTCACGGAACTGGTACGTGGAGGAGCATTATTGGTTGGACCCCCATAGGGTTTGGCTGGAGCAGACTGTTGAACGGGGCGAGGCGCCTGGAAAGATGGCCTCGGTGTGAACCTGGGTGGCAGGGCGGTGTTGGGTACCCACACGCGGCGCTTCTGAGGACCAGCACCGGATGAGGAACCCATGTCACGACCATGCTTGTGTGTTGCGTCATAGTCAGTCTGACCAGTTTCAGCACTGATGGCTTTGTTGACAAGTTTCGAAAAGGATGTGCACTCATGCAGACGGAGGTCGCGGCGAAGCTCAGGACTAAGGCCCTTACGGAACCTTGCTTGCTTCTTGGCGTCAGTAGACACTTCCTCGGTTGCATATCGGGCGAGATTACCAAACTCTCTGCTATAGACATCCACAGAAAGTCGGCCTTGGGTGAAATTGCAAAATTCTTCACGTTTACGGTCCATGAGACCCTCCGGAATGTGATGTTCACGGAAAGCCTCGCTGAATTCAGCCCAAGTTGTGACATGGCCCGCTGGGCGCATAGCTCCATAATTCTCCCACCATAGACTGGCGGGGCCTTCAAGATGATATGCGGCAAAGGTGACCTTGTCAGCCTCCGCTACCAGCACGGAACGCAGCTTGTGAGAGATACTGCGAAGCCAGTCATCAGCGTCGAGAGGCTCGACGGAGTGGTGGAACGTGGGTGGATGCAATTTGATAAAATCACTGAGTGACACCACGTTAGCCCTCTGATGGTGTGCTGTATTCTGTTCAATACGCTCCAACAAACGGTTTGTCTCCCGCTTGTTTCTCTCAGCTTCCATCATAACTTCGGCTAGTGAAGGAGGATGAGGCAGATTTTCATTCCTGGCTTCACTGCCTTCGGCCTGCTCTTGAGAAGCAGGGTTAGCGCGCGTGTTGACCATCCTAGGTAAATAAGACAATGATTTAGTCAGAATGATAAAATTCCGACATAGGATACATAAGGTAAGGAATAACTCGGAATGCAAGATGATCATCCGTATGACATGGTAGATACAGAAACTGCTTCTTTTATTCCATCGTCATACACACCATACAAGGTTTAGTACAAGACCAAACAAAGTACTATTACGGTGAAAAGAGGATTACATCTCATCGGAGGCATTCCAAGCTCCTATACATTATTTTTCTACACCTCCGGAAAGAGTACAACTAGGTCATATCCCACGAGTCACGCGGGACGATAGATGACACAGCTAGTGCGAACTAGTGATACTACCTACTACTCAGACCGATCCGTAGTAGTCCTCGTAAAAGTCACCTCCATAGCCTGGAAGCTCAACATGATCATCCGGAAACAGACGGTCTCGCGGAGCTTGTGGACCATAGGGGCTAGGATGAGGCCTTGGACCAACAAACGGTGGCCTGCGGGGACCGCGAGGTGGGGTGATGCCTCCTACATCACGCCAAACCATCACGTCTGGCAGAGCAGATCTCACAGGATAGAGATCGCGCATATCTGAATATCCAGCTTGCACCGCCGGTGCGAACCGAGTCAAGGTGGCCCAGTGGTCAGCACGGGTATTGAAGAGCTCTAACCTTAAGGCCCGATTTTCACGGTCCTTATCCTCGAGCATCTCAGCAGTGGTGCGAGTCCGTGAATCCTCCTGAGTGGAGTCAGCATAAATAGCTTGGAGATATCCTTGTGCTCCCGGAAGTGATCCTGGCATATACCGGAAGTCAGAGTCCCGAAATAGACCAGATCTGACTCGCATAATGGTCATCATAGAGTAGGCGGCGTCCTGCACAGCCATCTCAATAGTAACCCCGAGTCCATAGGAGCAGTGAAGAGGCTCGGTAGATCCAGGATAAGATGGAAATATCCTGACAGTGCAGAGATACTGGCTTTGATTGAAGTCTCGGAATTGCTCTTCGACCGTGTACTCAGGATACCAACGATATCCAGCCTCAGTCATTACCCTGACCAACTTAGCAGTATGGCCGGGTACATCTAGGCATCGAGTCAGGCGAACCACTTGATTGAGGTCGCGAGTGGCCATCTGAAAGCATAATCATAATGCAAAGGCATTAGAATTTCTAGCAAAATTTCGGCAGCATAACAGCTGTAAATGCTGAAAAAGGATTTTGAGACATTTGACAAAGGATTTCGTACACACTCAACATCATCATATCAAAGTTCTGAAACCATTCTGGCAACATGATGTGGTAGTAGAACTGAACTAGGCTTGTATCCATCAAACTTATAAGGTACTACTGATTAGTAACACGTGATCCTGATAGAGAAATAGATCCTAATTCCCTAACCCCCGGTGGAAGAATGGACTGACTCAGATCAGAAAGTCATAAGGTATAAGGAGTAAAAAGAGCCTTACGTTCCATCCCACAAACAATTCCCCTACATATAACTAAAGAATTTCTAGACTCAACATCGACCAGTTTGGCTTGGAGAACCTACAGGCAGTCCGGCTCTGATGCCAACGCTGTCAGGACCCACACTCGATGTCACATCGATCTAGCTGGTAACACCTCATATCACTTTGCGGCCTCACGCACGGTATCCCCACGGGTGTCGTCTTACCTTTTCCCGGGACCGTTTGCGCCTTTTGGCTCACGTATATGATAGTGTCGCTAGCATCCATATGATAAAGAGCCCGGGCTGACATGACTAGTCGTAAACCCAAAGCGGCACAGACTTACAGGGACAGGCATCCATGACCCAGCTTCGAACGTGTCGGTCATCAGCAAGTGGGTCCGGGCTGTAGCACTGGGCTAGCAGGACTCCGGTAAACCGGGCTGTAGCGGGCTAACAGGACTCCGGTACTCAAAGCGTGACATTTCCCCGAAGGGACAGACACAGGAACGAAGAAGGACACATGCCGGCCAGCCTAAGTGTTCCAGAGCAGTAGCAAGCTACCATGGCTCAGCGGTAACACTAGGAGACATTTCCCGGTAAGAGAGGCTACTAAAGATAAACAACTAGATAGTCAGATCCCACACATACCAAGCATTTCAATCATACACACAATATGCTCGATATGTGCGAATACAACGAAGCATCACAACATGACTCTATGACACAAGTACTTTATTTAGGGCTCAGGGAGCCATACATATCATACACAAAGGTACGGGTCTCACGACCCAACATACAAGTCATACAGTCATACAAGCCAACAGCGGAAGTACTTTGTCTGGGTACAGACAACTAGTAAAATAAAAGAGGCTTGGAAAGCCTAGCTATACTACATGGTCCATCACAAGCTCAGGGTCACCACCTGGGTCTTTAGCCTACTCGTTGATGTCAACGTCTACATAGAACCCATCAGAAGGGGTTGCAGCGTCTTCTGTAAAAATGTAGATTATAGCAACATGAGTACAAAAGTACTCAGCAAGACTTACATCAGATCCTACATACATGCATAGTATCAAGAAGGGTTGGTGGAGTTTTTGCAGCAAGCTAGCTTTGACTCTTGGCTAGACTATCCTACGATACTCCAACTTGCAATGTTTTGCGCACACGAGTCCACTACTCACCACTTCAATACACTACCGAGGATCCACCTCCGTCTTCCTACGGAAGAGCCATCCTCGGCACTCACACTTATCTTGAGGCTTTTAGTAGTTTCCATTTACTTGTCTATGAACTGTATAGGCAACCAAGTAGTCCTTTACCGCGGACGCGGCTATTCGAATAGATCATGATAACCCTGCAGGGGTGTACTTCTTCATACACGCTCTCACCACTTATCGTCGTTTACACGACATGTACTCGGCAACCTTCAAGCGGAAGCCCAACGTGGGTGTCGGCCACGACCTACCTAATCACCTAAGCCTCCAGTCCAGGTTTATCGCCTATTCAGGTTCCATCCGCAGGGAGTCCGGCCGAGGTTTCCCATATGGCCCCGAACGATGTGAACAGGGTTCCCGAGATACCTAACGGGTATTCGGTACACCCGGCCACGTACCTACCGCATCACAGCCCACCCCTACGGTCAGCGCTGTCCACGGCCTCCAGTAGGCTACAAACACCAGAAACTACTTGCAACTCCTGGACAGAGAGCTAGGGTGAATAAGAAGTCGAGCGGGGTCATATTTCAGGGCCCAATGCATGGTAGTAGCTGTATCTTAAATCACACATACATATCTCAGTGCTTAATGTCGGCTTCAATGAAACAACCCACCATGTACTCCTACATGGCCTCTCATCGATACCTTTACCAAATCGTGTTCACCACACCACTCTCATTACCGACATAATCATTTCACTCTAGCCCATCACCCAGATGAACCAGACCTGACACGACTCTAAGCATAGCAGGCATAGCAAGGTAGGAACAACACATACATATGGCTCAATCAACTCCTACACATGCTAGTGGGTTTCATCTAGTTACTGTGGCAATGACAGGTCATGCAGAGGAAATGGGTTCAACTACCGTAGCACACAGCAGTTTGAATCGCGTTGTCTTAATGCAGTAAAAGAGAGCAGGAGCGAGAACATGGGATTGTATCGATATGATCAAATGGTTGGTTGCTTGCCTGATGGTTCGATGCACGGATACGGTTCTTCGTTAGGGTAATCACGGTACTCCTCGGGGACAGAACCTGTCGCAAAGGGCATCGACACACAAGCATCACCAAACAATGTGCAACAATATGATGCATGCATGAAACATGGCAATATGAGTGTATTGGGCTAATGCAACTAAAGCCAGAAGGGTTTGAACAAATTTGAATCAAAGATTCAAATTTCAAATTCAACTATGGCCTTTTAAAGTGCTTTTCCTTGTTCTGCTTGAATCATCAATTTAACTTGTTTGATCATGCATGAAAATAGTACAGATGGATAGATTGGATTTTTCTGATCATTTTTCATATATAATTTGTCCAATTTGGAGTTACAGAATAAAAGTTATGAATTTTTGAAGTTTAAATAATATTCTGGAATTTCTTGATTTAATTTAAATCCAGAAATTCAATTACTGCGTCAGCCTGACGTCAGAGTGGCATCAGCAGGTCAACAGGGCTGGCTCGGGTCAAACCTGACGTGTGGGGTCCACACGTCAGTGACACAGGGGCTAATCCCGCGTTGACCCGGGCTGGTTAGCTTTGACTAGGCCCTGGGCCCACTTGTCAGCGTCAGTAGGTGGGGGTGTTAGTGACTAATTAACTAAGCCACGTCAGCCCGCCGGAGTTCTGGCCGGCGGCGACCATTAGCGCGGCGGCGAGAGTGGTTTTGGTCGTTTCGGCCACCAAATGGACCGCGGAGGCCACCGGAGTGGAGCTGAGGACAACCCGCAGCTCTTGGCGGAGCCCGTTGGGGTCGGGGTGGCCGGAGTCGACGGCGGCGAGCTCGGCTGCGGCCGCCAGGGTTCGGTCGTGCACGGGAACGGTGCTGGAGCTCGAAGTCGAGCGAAACGAGGTGCTAGGGATGCTCTACGGGATCTTGCGAACTTGTTGGACTCGCCGGGGTGACCAAATGGTCACCGGAGCTGCGTCGACGGCGAGCTCGGCGACGGCGGAGGTTCGACCGTGGTGGGGAGGAAGCTACGGTGAGGGAACGAGGGGAAGGAGAGGGGGAAACGGTGGCGTAGCTCACCGCGGTTGCAGTGGGCGTCGAAGCGGGCTCGGGGACGCGCTGGAGACGGCGAATTCGACAGCGACGGTGGTCGGAGCCCGAAGAGGGGAACGGCGACGTGGCGGCGATGCAGGGCTTCCGGGGAGCTGTGGAGCGGTGGGGAGGAAGAGGGAGTCGAGGCGGAGCTCCTGAGCTAGTCGGGGAAGCGAGGGGTGGTCGGAGACGGTGGCTATGGCGAACGGCGGCGACGGTGGTGTTCGGTCGGGCGGGAGAGAGAGCGAGGGAGAGCCGGGGAGAGTGAATGGGGTGTCGGCGAGGTCGGGGCGACGACCAGAAGACGATCCACGCGGCGCAACGGCGACCAGGGCGATGCAGAGAGGCTGGGTGGTGCGTGGCGAGCTCGGGCGCGCCATGCTCACCTCCCTGCCTGCTCTGGCAAGGGGAAGCAGCTGGCTGGCACGGGCCAGCACAGTGCTGGGCCGGCTGGGCTGGGCAGGTAGGTCCAGGTAAGTCTACTCCTTTTATTTATTTTTCTGTTTTCTGTTTTTATTTAATATATCTGCAACTTTGTTGAATTAAATAAAATACCTAGGCAACTCCAAAAATCACCAAACTACTCCTGGTCCATAGTTGGATTATTTCCAGCATGAAACATTTTAGTTTGGAGATATTTGAGCATTTAAATATTTTATATAATTTTAAATGCTCAAATTCAAATATTTATGATTTAATTCAAAAACCCTAAGATGGCCTAGAAAAATGTGCACCACTTTTGGCAGAGGTTCTGAACCAAGGCAAAAATGATGGGCATTTTAGAAGGGCATTTCAGGTTCATTGAAAAATTATTTTAGTAACCCTAGTTGGTTTCAGAGGGGACTGGGGGTTCTGTCATCCCCATTTCAAGTTTCTGATGAATGAGTAAACATGATGCAACACTCTAATGCATGACTAGCTAGGGTGTGACACCAACAATATTAATTGTTATTAAACATGGCAAGGGGTGAAGCATATGAAAACTACCTATCTAGGAAAGTTTAAATGAGGCCGGAATAACACACAACAATTCCGGAAAATTCTCATATGCAATTTATGGATTTGGTACTATTCTGACCTAAACCATATTTTAGAGTTGCTAAACATGCAAAGTAATGCCACCATGTTAATCTATGCATTTTCCTACCTCATTTACATATAAAGTTTATTAAATTTGGAGCTACGGTTATTTAGTTATGAAATAAATCATTTTAGCATGGAATTTGAGCAAATTAAACACAAACAACATTTTAAACATTTCAAACATGGATGAAAGTTGCAAATTATTAATCTACACAAAATTCTAAGCACCTTTCATATATAATTCATTTAGATATGATGCATGGTTTGTGAGTTATGATATGCATGAAGTTTAGGGTCCAAACTGTAAACATGCAGTTTTTTTCAAAATGGAGAAATTCGTCCGCTAAAAAAGTAGTAGTTAGGCCAAAACTGGTTGCCCAACAGTGAAAAAAAGGAGGGCGCACGTGGGGTGGCCTCACCATGGGCTTCGGCCCAGACAATGGAGGAGCTGGCAGGCCGCGACTAGGCGCTGGGAGGCCGGCGCGTTGGATCGACGGTTGGGCTTTGCGCAGGTGCGGCCCACGTCGGGTGGAGGCAGGCGCGCGCCATCTCCCTCGATAGGAGGTCAAGCGAGGCCATGGCGATGGCGGACGGTGGAGAGGCAGGGGATCGACGGGGACGGCGGATTTGAAGTGGTAGAGGCCGGACCCGGGGCGGGGGACGCCAGATCCGGCGGTGGGGCGGCGAAACAGCGCCGGCAGCGAGCTCCTGCTCCTGCTCCTGTCCCTGGCACGGAGAGAGAGGGAGCTTAGAGAGGGAGGGTGAAGGGGAAGGAGAAGGAAGCAGAGAGGCGGGGCGATGGGGCTGGCCTGAGAGGTCGCCGGCGATGGGCGGCGCTCGTCGCCGGCGAGCGTGGACGCCGGGTCAGCTAGGCAGCGAGGACGCGCTGGATCGGGAGCTCTCCCGCACTGGGAGCTCGGACGCGAGGGCAGCGGTGGCTCGGGCCCTGGATGTGCTCGGGGCGGGCTCCAGATAGGCCCTGAGGCCCGTGGGAGGTGGAGGGAGGCAAGGAGATGTGGAGGCGCCCGGTTAGTCGGGGCGCTGGCGGCGGCTGGCCATTGGCAGCGTGCCAAGTGGCGATGAGGAGGTTGGCCGGGCACCAAAATGGAGGTGGGTGCGGCGGCTGGAAGGTGGAGGTGGTGGCTGCAGGTTGGGGGCGCGGAAAACAAGGAGGGGAGGAAGGAATGTCCAGAATTGGAAAGGGGGTCTCCTTTTATAGGCAAGGTTAGGGTTTGGGGGATTTGTGGGGTTTCCGGACCCTTCGTTGACGATCCGATGGCTCCGGCGAGAGGGGGAGTTCCGGTGGGAGATGATGGGTTGTGCAAGTGGACTAGTGGGCTGAGAAGAGAGGAAGATGGGCAGCCCATCACATGTTTTCGGAGACCGAAAATGTCCGACGTTTTGACCGACTATAATGCCGCTATAGTTAACCGTTGGGCCGTCAAACGGACTCCGAATGCGATGAAATTTGGCAGGCGACCTACCGACAACATAACAATACCGCATGCCAACTTTCAACCCGTTCCAAGAGCATTTCCCATCCACTTATATAATACTATTTCGGACGTGCCGCGGGCACGTGCGAGTGTGGTTCGGCTCAGAACGGACAACGGGGAGAACTGGGGAACCCGGACGGATGAAAGTTTTTAAAACATGATGATGTAATGCACATGATGACATGGCAAGATGAAACACGCAAGCGAAAGACAAGGCAACAACAACGAATGACTGGAAGACACCTGGCGTAACGGTCTCGGGGCGCTACATATTAGCGAGCTATTATAAAATATTCCATTATCTTGGAATCACCCATAAAACAATTCCACTACTCTTCAACTCTTCTTTTATCTGGCTCAACTTCATATACTTCCTTTTTGACCTTTTAAGTTAAATTGCAAATTGATTTGCAATTTTACTTTCTCCATAAATGTTCCAAATCTGCTCATAAATCACATCTAATGTGTGGGATCATCTCCTTAACTCTCTGCCCATTTAGAGTCCATTCGAATGAGTTTCAAAATTCAAACATGTTTAATTAAATTCAACATGTGTGAATCTATTTTTCTCCAAAAATCCTCTTGCCATTTTATTTAAATTCCTCAAATTTTTGTGAGTCCATGAAAAATAGACCCTTGCCAAATCCTCATTCGTAACATCTCTTTCCTTTTTCTTTCAGTTCTCTATTTTAATTTTTTTTTGAGAGAGAGAGTCGTGTCAGCCAGCCCAGTTTGGCCTAGACAACTTGGTCCTCCTAGGAAGCCGGCCCATCCATTTCTGTGGCCCAGCCTCCAGTGTCCCTAGGCCCAAACGTGTCCCGTAACCCTAGTGATCTCTCGACCCCCTCTCCTTCCCTCGACCCCTTTCCTCGAGCGCGGCCATCTCCCTCCTGCTCGATTCCCATCTTCCTCACGCTGTCTTAGACTCAACGCACCCACGCATCGCACAGGGCGAGGAGCTCCCCACGCCAGCACCTCCCACTCCGCCGCCTCGCTCCCATTCCCCGTCCCTCCAGTGCCGCTATGCGCCGCCTCCATTCGGCTCCTTCGCCGGAGGCCGCCGACGCGGCCCTACCGGACACTGGCGACCCGGAGCGCCGGAACGCCCGTAGTTGCCATGGATCCCGCAAAACCAGGTCGCAGCACCGCACCATCTCGTGGACCCCGCCCGCGCCACCGCTTCTCCGCCTCGCCCGGAGCTCCAAGTCTGCCGGCTACCAGTGCCGCTGCCGACCGCCGCCAAGCACCATCCCGCTCCTCTGCCTCCCTGCTTCGTTCGCCGTGACGTCCGGCCGTCACGACGCCATGCTGCAGCACCACTGGCCTCGACCTCCCTGTCTTCCCAGCCTCCTCATGTCCCCTGGCTGCCTCTCTCTGCATCGAACGGCAGCAGCTCACCTCCTCGGCATGCCTGCACCCCAAGTTAGTCGCCACCTCGCCGGAGAACATCATCCTCACCAGGGTCCTCATCGTCAGCCCCAAGCCCCGCCGCTGCTGCCTCCACTTCGCCTGACCCGCGCCCCTGCTTCACCTCGAACAGCAGCAGTAGCTCGCCAGTTTGTCCCCGTGGACACGAATTCAATCAAACGCCAGGTCCACGGGTCGGGGCCGCCTCCCCTTCCCTTTCGCCAGATCTGGCCTCCTGTTCACGTTGACTGGAAGACCGCAAGAGACCTCTTCGTCTCCTGTACACGGTGTTGGTCAACAGATGCTTGAATGGCAAGCACCAAGACTACAGCCGATGTCCCGGGAACACCGAATACGGCTACACGATGATGCGTCAAGTACCTCCACCACATGTTCAGAAACGCGAAGAACGCCAAGTACATCGACCCGTGTACAACTATCGTCGACCCTCAAGACCACAAGTACCCTTTGGATACGCCAAGGTCGACTATGCCTGGAGATGCAACAAGTACCTCTACCGATGACCTGAACGTCTACGAACCGTGTACAACTACCGCCGCCGAAGGTCGTCGAGTGAACGTCTACCCATGTCGTGTATTTGACCAAGTTCGATGACGACCTCCGAAGAACTCGGATTCGCCAAGTTCCACTACCATCGCCTCCGGAAACCTCAGATGCGTCAAGTACCTCTCTAAAAACGAACGTGTACCACTACTCGCACGACTTCCGTGAATGACTACTTCCACTATATCGCGAGAACACCTACTTCCACTACGAACTCGAACCGCCTTGAAAACGCACGCTTCAAAGGTATAACCACAGAGACGACCATCCGAATAAGAATGCATGTTGTATGAGATGCACCCTTGTTTGCCTCAACTCCGAACTGTCGGTGCACGTTGCCCCTCTTTTGCCATGCCAGCCACACATGGGACACCCGGTATCCGGGATCACTCCTCGTCACTCTTGCATGTTTCGCACATCCACCTTCTTTTGCACCGACATCTCGATGATTTGTCGGATCATCGGAATGTTGCCATGGCACCATTTCCGTTGTCATTGCCGTGGCACCCCTTCCGTTTCCGCCACGATGACAAATGCTTCATGACATGTTCATGTTAACTTTTAACAAATTTTTTATAAAACTTGCAAATGAAATCCACATCATGATAACAACATCAAGAGTGTTTAAATTGTTGTTTGCTTCTATTGCTAAATGCATATGAGGATTTTTCGGAATTGTTGTTTGTTGTTTCCAGCCTCATTTATACTTGCCTAAATGGTTAGTTTATATATACTTCACCTCTTGCCATGTTTAATAACATTTAATATTGTTGAGTATATAAACGGGAGTGAACTAAATAATCAAATGTGGTGTTTAGTCAATATGCAACTTGTTACATATTGAGCTCCACTTAATTTGTATTATTGTTTGTTGCACGTTGCCATGCCATGCCTCTTTAAACCGGACATGCATCATACTTGGTTGTGCATCATGCCATGTTCATGCTTGTGTGTTTACCTTGTTGCTTGCTTCTTTCCGATTTTCTTCTCTCGTTAGCTTCGGTTTCGTTCCGGAGTTGTGAGGATTCGTTCGACTACATTCGTTTGTCTTCTTCATGGACTTGTTCTTCTTCCTTGTGGGATTTCAGGCAAGATGACCATACCCTCGAAATCACTTATATCTTTGCTTGCTAGTTGTTCGCTCTATCGCTATGTCGCGCTACCTACCATTTGTTTATCATGGCTCCCATATTGCCATGTCAAGCCTCTAACCCACCTTCCTAGCAAACCATTGTCTGGCTATGTTACCGCTTTTGCTCAGCCCCTTTTATAGCGTTGTTAGTTGCAGGTGAAGTGAAGTTTGTTCCATGTTGGAACATGTTTATGTTGGGATATCACAATATCTCTTACTTAATTAATGCATCTATATACTTGGTAAAGGGTGGAAGGCTCGGCCTTATGCCAGGTGTTTTGTTCCACTCTTGCCTCCTTAGTTTTCGTCATACCGGTGTTATGTTCCTTGATTTTGTGTTCCTCACGCGGTTGGGGGAATGGGACCCCCTTGATGGTTCACTTTGAATAAAAATCCTCCAGCAAGGCCCAACCATGGTTTTAACATTTGCCACCTAAGCCTTTTTCCCTTGGGTTCTGCAGACTCAAGGGTCATCTTTATTTTAAACCCTCGGGCCAGTGCTCCTCTAAGTGGGTGTCCAACCTGTCAACCGCCGGTGGCCACTAGGGGAAACTCTGGGATGGCCTACCGGAAGTCTGGACAATCCGGTGTGCCCTGAGAATGAGATATGTGCAGCTCCTATCGGGATTTGCCGGCAAATTTGGGCGGCTTTGCTGGTCTTGTTTTACCATTGTCGAAATGTCTTTTAACCGGGATTCCGAGACTGATCGGCTCTTCCCGGGAGAAGGAATATCCTTCGTTGACCGTGAGAGCTTGTGATGGGCTAAGTTGGGACACCCCTGCAGGGTATAAACTTCCGAGAGCTGGTCCCGCGGTTATGTGGCAGATGGGAATTTGTTAATCTCCGGTTGTAGAGAACTTGACACTTGACTTAATTAAAATGCATCAACCACGTGTGTAGCCCTGATGGTCTCTTTTCGGTGGAGTCCAGGAAGTGAACACGGTTCTTGTGTTATGGTTGTGTGTAAGTAGCTTTAGTGATCACTTCTAGCTTCACGACCGTTGCGTTGCTTCTCTTCTCGCTCTTATTTGCGTATGTTAGCTACCATATTTGCTTAGTGCTTGCTGCAACTTCACCTCACTACCTTATCCTACCCATAAGATTAAATAGTCTTGATCTCGCGGGTGAGAGATTGCTGAGTCCTCATGACTCACGGATACTTCCAAACAGTTGCCCCTCTTGGTCGTTGGTGGCGCAACCGAGCTTAAGTGGGAGCTCGATGAAGATCTTGGTCATTGTTATGTGTCTTTTTCGGATGATCAGTAGTGGTGCCTAGTTGGGACGATCAGGGATCTAACATTTGGAGTTTATCTTCCTTTTCTGTTGGATTTGACCGTAGTCGGTCTTTGAGTGTATTTGGATGATGTATGAATTATTTATGTATTGTGTGAACTAGCGATTTAAAGCCAACTCTTTATCCCTTTCTTATTCAGTACATGGGATTGTGTGAAGATTACCCCTCTTGCGAGTAAACCACCATGCGGTTATGCCTCTAAGTCGTGCCTCGACACGTGGGACATATAGCCGCATCGTGGGTGTTACACTATGAAAGGACACCACAAGATTGAACCCAAAGCTAAGCACTTCTCCCATTGCAAGAAAGATCAATCTAGTAGGCCAAACTAAACCAATAATTCGAAGATACTTGCAAAGATATTAAATCATGCATAGAAGAATTCAGAGAAGAAACAAATATTATTCGTAGATAAACTTGATCATAAATCCACAATTCATCGGATCTTGGCAAACACACCGTAAAAAGTACTACATCGAATAGATCTCCAAGAACATCGTGGAGAACTTTGTATTGAGAACCAAAGAGAGAGAAGAAGCCATCTAGCTAATAACTATGGACCCGAAGGTCTGTGGTAAACTACTGACACATAATCGGAGAGGCTATGGTGTTGATGTAGAAGCCCTCCGTGATCGATTCCCCCTCCGGTAGATCGAAAAGGCCCTAGATGGGATCTCACGGGTACGAAAGGTTGCGGTGGTGGAAAAGTGGTTTCGTGGCTCTCCCTGATGTTTTTAGTGTATAAAAGTATATATAGGCGAAAGAAGTGTGTCGGTGGAGCTCTGTGGGGCCCACGAGGGTGGGGGCGCGCCCTCCTATCTCGTGGCCCCCTTGCGGACTTCCAGACTTCCACTCTAAGTCTCCTGGCTTGCGTTTGTTCCAAGAAAGATCCTCGGGAAGGTTTTGTTCCATTTGGATTCCGTTTGATACTCCTTTTCTGCGAAACACTAAAATAGGCAAAAAAACTGAAACTAGCACTGCGCCTTCGGTTAATAGGTTAGTCCCAAAAATAATAGAAAAGAGCATATTAAAGCCCATTAAACATCCAAAACAGATAATACAATAGCGTGGAACAATCAGAAATTATAGATACGTTGGAGACGTATCAGCTGTCGGGGGAAAAGATGAGAAGGTGTTCGCCAACTACTTCCCTTTGGCCCTCGAGTCCAATGTGAGGTCTTGGCTGATGCACCTGCCGGAGAACTCCATCTCGTAATGGGCAGGCCTTTGCCATGAGTTCATCGGTGCCTTCACCGGTGGCCACCAAGAGCCCGGCAAGCCTAGCGACCTGCAACTTCTCCAACAGAAGGAAGGCGAAACCCTCCATGAGTACTTGCAGAGATTTAGTAAAGTTCATAGAAATATTCCAAACATCCATCCGGCAGTCGTTGTAGCAGCTTTCCAGTCAAATGTGCGCGACCGCTGCATTCATTCCAAAATGAACGTGCGGTTGCCCAAGACTGTGAAAGAACTATATACGCTGGTGGATAAATGTGCCCAGATGGAAGAAGGAAGGAAGTTGCCTGGAGAAGAAGATTGCATGAATGTTGATTCAGAAGATGAGAATGAATCAACCAGCCAGACGAAGGGCAAGAAGCGAAATAAGAAGCCAGAGGATAAGGTAGTAATGACTGTGGAAGGATTTGGCATGCCTAGTACCGGCAAGAAGGCCAAGGTTGAGGCCCCGGGCAAGGAAGCTGTCGCGTGCACTGCCTACCGGGAAGCCACCACCGCAGAAAAAGTTGGGAAAGGTGATGGGCCGTACTGCAAGATCCACTGGACCAAAGGCCACGATCTTCAAGAGAAAGGTCAGAATGCTACTGGCAGTAAGGGCCGCGGTGGTGAAGCAAATCACCCCGGTAGACCCTTTAGGACCCAAGGAAAGCCCTCCAGGGGCGAAGAGAAGGAAACCTATGATGATGCCAGTGATGGAGGGAATGAAGAGGAAACTAGTGAGCAAGAATTTTAGAAGGCCACTGACACCCTATGCATTGACGGGGCTGCATCTTTGCACGCCTCTCATCGCCAACTCAAGTAATGGGCATGAGAGATCAATGTAGTGGAACCAGCGCCAGAGGCCCGGAAACCGCTCAAATGGTCTCGCATACCCATCATCTTTGACGAAGAGAATCACCCTGATCGCACCACTACGGTCGGGTGCTTGCCGTTGTTGGTCTCCCCAACAATTCACAACCTAAAGGTAAAAAAGATGCTAGTGGATGGCGGGGCTGGGTTGAATCTGATTTCCCCTGTAGTTATTAGAAAGCTTTAGATAGGAGAAGAAGAGATAGAGGCCACCGACACATTTCATGGAGTTAATCCTGGCAGGAGTCATCCTAAGGGGAAGATTACGTTGCCAGTGACGTTTGGGGTAGAACTGAAATATCGGACTGAGAATATCGTGTTTGATGTGGTTGATCCCCCCTACCATACAGTGGGATTCTTGGACGGCCGGCCCTAGCCAAGTTCATGGCAGCATCCCACTATGCTTACAACACCCTGAAAATGCCTGGTCCACTAGGACTCCTCACTATCCCATCTGATGAGAAGGATGCAATTACTTGTGTGGACAAGATGTATCGGGATGAAGTTGCAGCAGAAGCAGCAGGAACAACAGTTCTCGCCAAGGGAAGCAAAGGAAAGAAGATGGATTGTAGGAACTCCGGCAAGGAGTCTGGAAAGCATGCCCCCTCCGAGTGCACGGCACCTGTTGACGACGTGCCAGAGTGTTACTGCACCCCAAGTGAAGAAGGCCCTGGCAGGGCTAGCTGGCATTGATGGTACTTTCACTATCAGTGCCATCCTCGATGACAAATAGGAAAGCGTGCTTGTTGCCTTCCTGCGGGCAAATATCGATGTGTTTGCTTGGCAACCATCTGATATCCCCGGTGTTCCCAGGGAGGTAATTGAGCACCACCTTGCTGTCTGCCCACATGCCCGACCCGTCAAGCAGAAAGTACGGAAGCGGGCCTTGGAGAGGCAGCAGTTTATTGTCGAAGAGACCAAGATATTGGAAGCAGCTGGTTTGGTCATAGGTGTACTGCAGCCTACATGGTTAGCAAATCTAGTAGTGGTCCGGAAGGCTAATGGGAAGTGGAGGCTTTGCATTGATTTCACAGACCTCAACACGGCTTGCCCGAAGGACCCATTTCCCTTGCCGCGCATCGACCAGATCGTGGATTCTACTTCGAGATGTGATTTGCTCTCCTTTTCTGGATGCATACTCTGGGTATGATCAAATGTTCATGTCCAAGGAAGATGAAGAGAAGACATCGTTCATCACTCTGTGTGGTACGCACTGCTTTGTCTGCATGCCGTTCGGACTAAAGAGTGTCGGGTCCACTTTTGCGAGCATAGTCCAGATCGGTTTTGAGCCATAGTTGCATAGAAATATAGAAGCCTATATGGATGATATCGTGTTCAAAATGAACGAAGGGCCACCCTTATCCAGGATTTGGAAGAGACATTTGATATCTGCGCAAGATCAATCTGATGCTTAATCTGGAGAAGTGTGTATTTGGTGTTCCCTCCGGCAAGCTACTTGGTTTCTTCGTGTCCCATCGGGGGATTGAAGCCAACCCCGACAAGATCAGGGCCATTGAGCAGATCTGTCATGGAATTGTCACGGCAGATGTCCTTAGTGTCAGGACTTAGTCGCGAGGCCAACGCATCTATGTGGTAGCTTGAGAGGGGTTGAGCGGGACGAGAGATGTGATGTTGGCACCCACCATGGGGCTCGCGCACGGTGATGTTGAGTTTTTGGAGGGATCCCTCTTAGGGATCGAGGGGCGCACGTTTTTGTCAGATGAGGAATAGCCGGTAAATTCGTTGATCAAGAAGAGGATTAACTTTGGAACTTGCATATACAGGATCAAAGGATATTAGTGTTGCGTTTGCTTATCATTACTGCAATCAACAGTACATCGAGATAAAAGGAAAATTGATATTTTGCTGATGTGCCAATCCATCAAGTCATCAGAGGACCAATGGCACAAGTTCGCACGTGTAATCATCAGGATGCGCTGTTGATGCTACAACATGGATCAACAATCAAAGAAAATTACTAATTCAACCAGCGGCTGGTTGCAGATTGTTTGATCCGATCTGCTCGCGAGCCGGAATCAGGTTTGGACACAAACTCGGTTTCGGCCTTTCAGCCGCCCTTGCCTCCGCCGATTCCGCCTGAGCGATGGACTTCAGTCGCCACCGAGAGCCGTCGTTGCCTCCACCTTGGGCGCTGCCCTGCCACCTCGACAATTACCACCTGAAATTAAGCCTTGTCAGAGGGACATGCGTAGTACTGCAAGAATTGGAATCAAAAGACAAAGTAAGGGATTGAGGTCCAGTCAACGGCAAAACAATCTGGGACTCAGAAACAAATTTTAGGCCAACGGGCTCGGTCTTTGCTGTTGAGCTTCCCTCGCCGCCACTAGTCTTCGCTCTCAAGCCCAGCCTCAGGCGTTGCCATTAAAACCGCCGTCGCTTCGTACTAGTTCGTCCTTGGCCGCGTCCGAGCCATTGTTGTCGCTCCGCCGTCGGGCGTCGAGATGCCTTTGTGCTGCCCTTGAACCGCCGCACCTTCGTACTGCCTGAGAAACATCGTCTGATGTGGTCGGCCCTGAGCCGCTATGTCGCTCCCGAGCTGCCCAGGCTCGCGGTCCCGAGCTGCCTCAGTCGCCACGGCCGGTCTCTGGGCGGGCTCGCTCACATCTACTACTATGAGCGTAAAATGCCGTCCGTGGAGCAACTCTCTTTCCACCACGTGAAGACCAAAGTCCTTGTTTTCTTCTTGCATGCTAAAAGCAAATACCTAAATCCTAAAAAGTGGTCGAGTGCTACTTTGTCTTAAAGAGCACTCGGGCTCGTGCGACGTCCGATCGAGATCTTGCGGTCACGCGCGTTTTCCAGTGGGCCCCCTGGTCGTGGTGGTCGAGACCCGTTGGTTCTCGAGTGCGGTTGCTTCTCTCATCCCCTCTCCTGTTCCTCTCCACTCCCCTCCCATTCGAAACTGCCCCGAGCCCAGCGACAGATCTCGTTCCAATCCCCCCAACTCCTCCCCCAAATCCAGCGCGAGAGCAGCCGGCGGCGTGTCGGCGATTCGGCGCTTGTCTTCCGCCGGAGCTAGGGCGGGACAGAGGGCGCGGCGTGAAGGAAGGCGGTGCAGCGGCGGAGACGCGACCGAGGAGAGACGACGCGCTGTAGGCCGCGTCAGAAGGAGCAGCACCGGAGACTCGACAGAGGAGGAATGGCGTGCACGGCCGTTGTTCTGTTGGCGCAGAAGGGCAAAATCGCGGCGAATCCCTGGTATGCCTATCGATCTCTTACGGTCATCCGCGTTTAGGAACACCAAATCGATGTGCTCTACCGCTCCGCCGCGGACAGAGGAGGAACGGCGCGCGTCGACGGGTCTCCGCGGTGCCGAATCGCGGCGGGTCGACGCGCCCCTCCACTAAGTTGATGAGATCGAGTAGCAGATGGTAGAAATTGTTTGGAGCACTTGTTAATTTGGAGATGGACGACGACACGGGGCATTTCGTGTTCCTAGGCTACTGGTGAACTGGGATTCGTAGGTTTCGAAGGCAAGCCTTGGGGCTGTAGTTTTCTGGTGTTGTAGATGTGGAGGTCGATCCTGATTAACGACTGACTTGCCTGAATATGGTTCATGTGTTGCCTGCGCAGGAGTGTTTGACAGTGTTTTTGATTTAGTGTACGAGAATAATGCTTCTCTCATGTCAATGTTGCCTTTGTTTTGTGAGTGACTTGCCTGATATGGTTTGATATGTTGCCTGCGCAGGTGTTTTTGACAGTGTGTTTTCATTTAGTGTAGGACAGTAATGCTTCTCTCATGTCAATGTTGCCCCTGTATTGTGAGTGACTTGCCTGACATGTTTCATGTGTCGCCTACGAAGGTGTTTTGAAAGTGTGTTTTTGGTTTATTGTAGGACAGCAATGCCTGTCTCATGTTAATGTTGCCCTTGTTTTTGTGAGTGAATTGCCTGATATGGACCGTGTGTTGCCTACGAAGGTGGGTTTGACGGTGTGTTTTGATTTTCAGTGCAGGAAAGTAATGATTTAGGAATGGAAAATGCACATGTGACTTTGTTGTGTGTGTGTGTGACGTAGGAAGTAATCCAGTAGAGGGAGGTTAATAGGGCTATTTGTAGGACAGTTTTAAGCATTTCACGAGGATTCATTTTGTGATTTTCTGTTCTATGCGCCTTTATTTGTTTCAGATTTTGTAGGACATGTAGAGGGAGGGTAATAGGGCCAATTATAGGATAGTTGTAATGTAGTGAAAATCAGATAGTTTACAACCCTTTTCACTGCCCACTTTTTGTAAGTTGCTGTTTGTTAAGTTCAGTAAGAATTTAGTAAAACGAAATTCGTTGGATGATATAGAGTTCTTTCAGAATCATTTTTCTAATGTGCTTTTTATGATGAATCTCACTGTTTTGTCTTTTAAATATGCAGCAGAAAATAGATGGCTGGGACAAGTCATAAGTCTAAACAGGATGGACCTGCTGGATCAAGTCATGACGACCTTGCATCTCATGGGAATGAAGAGCATCAAGCACATGTGTGCACATGCTCAGGAAGTTTTATGTTCTTCCTGTACATAACAGAGTTTTTTTTTCATTTTTATTGATTTATGTGGTTTCCATCTCCCAGCCACGGAGCAGTGCACCAATAACTGGGCACAAGCGTATGAGAACTAAGGCAGTTGTCCATCGGGGGAAGCGACCTGATGATATCATTAGTACTGAGAATAGTAATGAGAGCCAAGCTGCAGATGCGGGGAATAAAATGTTGAAGGTGCAGACGTCGAGCAGCCTCCAAAAGCAAAACGCCAGAAGACGGGAGGAACTGAGGTATTTTGCATAGTTGCCTCAGTTTCACTGAGCAGTTGCCCAGCAATGCTGCCTAAGTTGCCTATGTTGTGATGAACCTTTTTTCTTTTTTTGCTAATCCCCTGTTTATGTTTTTTCCTTATGCGCAATAGGGTCGTAGGAACAGGGCATCCCCTGCAAGGCTCTTCAAGTTGAACAAGGACTTGGTTCCTGACCAAAAGGGTGTCATCATCGGAAAAGAATTTGGTGGCATTCTGGACCTTGCAGCGAGTAGCATGCCCGGAGATCTCAGCCAGTGGATAATGAAGCATTACGACCCGGAGATTTCACAGATAGTCATTCCAGAAAGGGGGAAGATTCCTGTAGATGCTGCAAGTGTCCGTAGGATATGGGGTTTGCCCAACAGGGGCAGGAAGGTGTGCTTCGAGAATCGGCCTGAAATCACAAAGGCAATGTACAGTATTTACAACATCACATCCAAGAACTCCCGAACCCTCACAGAATGGTGCAAGATGATCGTTGACATGGGAGGATCTCATGATGATGATTTTGTCCGCGCTTGGCTAGCTCATGTTTTTTCATGCTTCCTTGCCCCTTCAACTAGTTTGAGTATTTCCCCAAAGAGATTTCCGGCGGTCATGGATGTCAATGGAATAACGGAAACCAATATATGCCAGTTTGTTGTTGATCAATTAAAGCTTGCGTTCACTTCGGGGCGTGCCAACAAGAAGGCTGTTTGTTGTTGTGTTTTCCACCTTGTTGTAAGTGCTTCAAGCTGTTTTGTTTTTTCAAACATCCTTTTGTTTAGTTACCATCTCCTTTCTTTTTGCATTCATTAGCTAACTTAAAGTTTTTGATATTTCTCCGTGTCTCTATGCAGCTGTTGTACCTAGACTCTCTGGATGTTGATGAGCCAATCCCGAACTTGGTACCAAGGGTGTCAGTTTGGAATTCAGATTTAATCTCCAGAGTTATCAAGAAGGACAGGAAGGCTCCAGGAGAATATGGCCAATTGTGGGTAACTGAATTTTTCTGTTTTAGTATACATATCATTGTCATATTGTTTTTAGGAAACACTACCATTTTTTAGAGTAGGCAATTCACTTTCAAAGAGCAAGCAAGGCAATGTATCTTTTTGGGCAAGCGACATACATATTTTTTCAAGTATGCCCAAGTAGTTATCAGACTTAATCGAACTTTCTATCGTTTGCCATGCACACAGTTGGATAATGTTCACAGGAAGGATTTGTTTTGTTCTTGTATTTAATAGTAGCTTCTGTAGTACATTTTTAGCTCTTTTTTCTGTCTGAGCAATTTACATGTTGAAAAGTAGCAAATTTACACAACAACACAAGCAACTTATGTTCTGGAAACTGGCAACTTGCATACTAGTTCCTCATTTTTTGTTGATTACAGTATCAACTAATAGTAAGCAACAGGGGGAAGTGGCATAATGGTTGCAGGAATTTTTAGACTATTAGTAGTACTATTTTCCTTCATTTTTCTCAGGTCTTTTTTGGTATGGGAGTGCCAGAATTGTTGTCACTCATAGTTTTTTTAATCTTCTTTTGGCTATAAAACCACCAGCTCAAGACGGAGTTTTCCCGGTGTGCGGATGATAGCTTGTTTGGCAGTATGGACCACATCACCAAATTTGTTGCAGCAAGATTGCCCGAGTCATATGACAAATCAGTATGTTTATCTAGCACTTTGTTTTTTCCTCTCACTGTTGTTCCCCTTTTTATCGCCATTTGTACATTCAACCATTTTTTCAGAATCTTCAATAGAAGATATGTACTTATCATGTTCTCTACCATCCACTTTTATGTTTTACAGAAGCAAAAGAAGCTCACAGGGTTGGTGCACGACATGTGTTCTGTAATTTCACATGCAGTTGGGAAGCTCATGACTGGGGTTGGGAAGATAGATGATGATGAATGGGGGACAAAGGAGGCAGATCCTACTACTGCGGAGACAAGCAGGCGGCAGTCTAACAGAAGGGGCAAGCGAGTACCAGCCAGAAGAGACAGCTTACCAAGTGAGGAGGAGTCGTTTAATTCTGACAGCGACGACAGCGAGGCAGCCGACAGTGAAAGTGAGGGAGATGGCAGGGATGAAGGTAGTGATGAAAGCGACACCGATGGCAGTTCAGACAGCGATGACGGTCATGATGAATCAAGTGGAGTTCAGGGGAAATCAAGTAGCCAGGGAGCACGACAAACGGTTGATCACCACGAGGGGGCAAGTGCTGAGATGGGAGGTAAAGACGGAACTGAGGGGAACGAGGACAATGATGATGATGAAGAAGAAGAGGACAACGAAAAAGAAGATGACGAAGGAAAGGAGGACGATGACGATGAAGAAGGCGATGGGGATGACAAAGACAAGGAAGATGATGGGCAGGGGAAGCAGGATGAAGATGATGAGGATGACAGCGGAGGTGGCAACGGTGGTTCAGGTACCAATGGTGGCTCCGATCGGGACGGGGATCCCGCAGCTGAAAATGCAAGCAGCGATGATGATGAACAATGCACGCTGCAATTTCTGATTGAAAAGAAGAGGGACAGAAAGGCAAAAGGATTGGATGAGGCAGATAGGATATCTATCAGAGACATTGTGATGACAGAATTCAAAACTGTTGTTTCCCCAAAACCACGCTTCCCTGTTTTTGAAGTGAAAGAAATGTTGGATATTGATGACATATCCATGGCAACCCAAGCGAGGAGGGTGTTCAAAGAGTTGTTGAGGGGGGAAGATTTGGATATGGTCTTCACATTCAACCCCAAGCAAATATGCCCAAAGGCGACTCGGCAGAAAATAATGAGAGAACTTGGTGCTCTAAATGAAGCTACAGAACAGAAGACTGCTTGTTGAAACCAACTACCACCACTCCCGCCATCAAAGAAGATGAAGAAAACTGTTAGTTTTGTATTGGAGCCATCTGTGATGAATGAAACAGCAATTCATCTGCAGGCATATCGTGCCGAAAATCCCGGTTACGGCCAAGGGGGGAAGTCAAGGCAGTCAGCCATGAAAAAATCCGGTCCTCCCCAGCAGCAACAAGAGGCATTTTCTAAAACAAAAGAGGCAATCCATGGGAATGCCAAAACACAGGTGGTAAAGAGTACACCATCAAGCTCGGCAGCACCCCGTGCAGCAAAGTTGGAGATGAGGCAGTACCTACAGGAGTAGATTCAAAGCAGTCGGGTAATTTTCATTCCCAATGTCAAGCAAGTGGATCACATATTCTGGCAACTCAGTCTAAGGAGGAAGCAAGGCCAGCTGTTTTTCAGGCAAGTTCTGCAGAGGAAACACTGGACCCCACAAAAGTAAGGCCAGTTCAACTCAAGAAGGGACCCACAGTGCTAGTAAGCACAGTAAACAACAGCAGAACACAACCACTAGGTGACTTAAATGGTCAAGTGCCTCCTCTGTCTCAGGGGAATGTGATGCAGTCAGCCAATGGTATCCAGAGGGCCAAGGTGCAAGATTTCAACGCATCACCCGAGGCTGCTCCATTAAATCATGCAGGACACAAAAAGGAGAAAGAGAACATCCCTCCGGTGTCATGTACAGAGATGAATAGGATACACGACCTGCCCGAAGCTGTAACCATGGGAAAAAGTCCAGAACAAAAGTTGCTAAGAGCCCTAGGGAAATTGCCTGTCTGCTCAACTGTACTTGCCCAACCTAAGGCCACAAGTGTTCCAGAAGTAGTAGAAGCAACTGGCCAGGGGAACACTTCCCATTTCTCTCATGTGGAGGAGATGTACCATGAATTCATGCGTGTTAGTGGGAAGACAACCAATGCACTAGAAATCAATGTTCTAGATGTGAGTGAGCTGTTTGCAAGGTGTGTTGATCTAAACAGCAAGAATGCCCAATCCAACTCCACAAATCACAGCTCAGCGAATAAAGATAAACAACATTTTGAGAAAAGGGACACCGAAAGATCAAATGACTTTTTCAGAGAGTACTGCCCAGCACCAAGTTTCGATCTAGGCATAGATGATTTGCACACAAGATCTATAGACAACACAACACATCAACATGTTAGGTCAAGCACATTTACAGAGCATGAGTTCAAGGAACTCCCAGTACATAACCAGCCAATCATCGATATAACCGATGATGATTATCTGTTGGAGGTTGAAGGCATGGACGAACTGTGTGTTCAAGCAGAAGGAAATGCGTACCAAACACCTGAAAAAAGTTGCAACCAAGGAGAAGTGGGGTCAGGCAGCAAGGTTTACAGCAGTAGTAGTTCAGGAGAGATGCATCCACATCAATTCAAGAGAAGGATTATCAAGCCACCTCCTTGCAAGAGGTCACCTTTCATTGACTATAATGAGAAGAAAGTCTACATGTCCAAACCCGAAGCAAATAGATTGTATGCATCAGTTATTTTGCATGGAAGAATTAATGAAGAAGAGTCACCAGATGTGGATACCAGGTATGACAGTATATCACATTTTCCCCCAGGCAAGGTCTGTCATGTTATCCAGGCAATTCAAACTGTGTTTACAAGCAAGCCATTTATAGAATCAGGCAACTTGGCTTAGTGTGAAATTCTTTTTTTTGAAGTAGTTTATCCTTTTGATATGCCCATGCCCCTATGTGTTTTCCCTGAGTTGATATGGTGGTAGGCAATTCATGGAATGATTTTGTGAGCTGAATGCCTCTTTTTTTTCTTCCCATGCAGCGTAAAGGTAATTGAATATGGCAAATACTTTGTCACGGTGAGGGAGCTCGCAAACTCAATGAAGAAAGAAGGTTTTGTCTTGAGCCATGTAATGGAAGTTGGTATACAGAATATAATGATGAACTTGCCACCAGACTCAAAGAAGCTCGTGATGCCCGTCAGGTTCTCGGTAAGAAAACGTGAAGCAACTAATAGTGTAGTTTTGCGTTTTTTTCTTTTTCTTTTTTTCATAAAAGGTCATGTTCATGTCTGTATTTTTTTTACATCAGGTTCAGATGCTAAACATGGAATTGAACGGCAAGGAGCTCATTTCCCGGTTCAAGAAGTCGAATCGCTTGGCCAGTAAAGACATGGTAAGTTAATGGTTCCTTTACTTTTTACCAATGCATTTTTTATATATGACTTTTTATGCTAAAAC
>NC_057806.1:154793446-154832683 GCF_018294505.1 Triticum aestivum
GAAAATTTGCTTCTATGTGCCAAGTTGCTTACATTTTTTTGCACAACTTGCCTGTGCATTTTTGGCTGGTTTTGCTTACACAAGTAGATAAGTTGCCTATGCATCTTCTGTTTTTGGCAAATTACTCACACTAGTACAAAACTGGCATGTGCATTTTTGCATCTTCTTAATTGTTTTTGTGGCAAGTTGCTTACATTTTTTGCACAAATTGCCTGTGCATTTTTGGCTGGTTGCTCACACAAGCAGATAATGCATTTTCTGTTTTTGACAAGTTACTCACACTAGCACAAAACTGGCATGTGCATTGTTTGCTTCTTCAGTCTAGTTTCTAGTATTTGTATTTTTTTCTACTAACCCAATTTTTGTTTTTCTAATAGATTATGTTCCCAGTGTTAGAGAACATCGACAAGACAAAACCTAAAACAGGCAATCATTACTGGATTTTTAATGTGAACATAAGGGATCGACGTTTTGAAACTCTTGATTCTTGGAGGATGCTCAAAAACAAGTCTTTAGATGTTTGCGCAAGGAAGATGCTTGCAAGTTTTCGCTCTCTATGGGAAGAGCATTACGCCAGTTCCCGCGTCTCGCTGGATGAGTTTGGGCTTACCAACATCGACGTTCCAAAACAAAATAATGAGTAAGCATCCACTTCTTTTTCACATATTTAAGTATGGTCTTGTTCAGTTTTTTACAAGCGACACAATACTACATAGGGTAAGCATCCAATTCTTTTTTCAATTTTTTGTTTAGGTTCGACTGTGGTGTTTTTGCTCTGACGATAGCAAACGGTTGGGAGGCAAGGGCTGTTCCAAATTTCACAGCTGAGAACATTCCAAGCATCAGGAAACAATTGACTAACATGTGGGTTGACAACGCCAACAACACTGCTCCATGGAAAACCATACTCAAGTTAGCATAGGTCAGTTTTTTCTCCCCCCACGCGCGCTACATCCATGTAAAATGCATGTGTTGTTTCTTTTTGCTCTTTTGTGAATTTTGGAGTGTCGGGGGAGGAGTTGCCTGTATAACAACTTGGACCAGGTAATTCTATTGCATAAACAGGCAATTTAAGCTTTATTTTGAGGCAAGTTATTCAGAAGAACCCATAAAAGACAAATGAAAGACAAATAGTATGATCATTACATAACCAGGGAATTGTTGCATTTTATAGAATTGCGGAATCTTATGTATGTAAGTTTTCGAATATTTATGGGGGGGCAAGGGTGTTTGCGGGGCAATTCAAATCACACAACAGGCAACTCAAAACTTATAACCAGGCAACTCAAAACTTATAACCAGGCAAGTCAGCCACAAGAAACCGTAAACCACAAATAATAGTTTAGGATGTTCAAAGGTACAGACCCACAAATAGTTTAACTCGTCAATGCCATTCGACACATCTTTTTCAGCCATCTGGTCACTGTGTGACCATTACACCAATCTGGTCGGGAAGCTTGCACCATTGTGGTTAAAAGAACCACAATAGCTGCACCTGTTCTTTCTTTTCGGATGCAGCTCAAGTGCTGATTGAATTCTTCTTGACTTTGCCCTCCCTTTTGTTGTTGATTTTGGAGGGTCTCTAGGAATTGCAGGGCCAAGTGTGGTAGCAGGTCTTCCAAACTATGGTTCAACCATTGCAACAGCTGCATGTAGAGATGCCATACTGAGCGGCTGGTGCGCATATCCACCAGGAGCTTGCGCAGTAGGAGATGAAATTGCATTGGCATTTTCTTCCTGTGTTGTTGAAGACTCTGGATGCTGCCCAATCCAGCCATCCAGCGTTGCTGTTGATGCAGGCAATGGTGCCAGTCCAGGACCAGCCACATAGGTTGTGTTTGCTGCATTAGGCCCCCGCGGTGGTTGTATAGCCACCATAGTCTGTGGTGCAGGCCAAATTACTGGTCTAGGACCCATAGGAGGTCGCGCAGGCCCACTTGCTAGTGCCGTATCCATCAAAAGTTGTGGCGCAGCTCCTCTTAGCGCTTGCACAGGCCTTGTCATTGTTGAGCCCCTTGAAAGTTGCGGCGCTGCTCCACTGTTAAGTGGCACATATCCTGACAGTTGCTGTACAGGCCAGCAACCTTGTGTGGGAGGGCTCATGGGTAGTGGTACAACCCTTTTTTGCATCGCTGCACCCCCGAATGCTGTCTGTTGGTGTCTATCCTCACTCATAGAGTTGCCAGTTAGGTTTGGTGCGTTTTTTCTCTGCGTTGCAGAAGTAGGTCGCTGCTGCCTAGGTTCAGAAGAGGTTTGTGCATGTTCATCAGGACGCACCGCAGGGCCACTAGTTGCCTGAGTGTTTCTTGGTGGTGGCGTAGAAGCAGGTCTCTGCTGCCCAGGTCCAGAAGGGGCTTGTGAAGGCCCTCCAAGACGCACCGTAGGGCCACCAGTTGCCTGAGAGTTACTCGGTTGTGGTGCAGAACCATCAGCTGATGGTGGAGGACCACCAGAGGGCCCACTTGTTGGTGCTGCCGGTTTCTTCTTCTTTGACATGTTGAGATTTTTGATTTCATGACGCGCACCACGCATATGTTTCTTTACAATATCCATCGCAGCATCTGACGCACTAGCAACCCGGGCAAGACTACCAAAATCCATCATCAAATTTGCATGCCCGAGTTCCTTTCCCGATTGTGGTGGCATCTCATCAGGTTGCTCTTCGACAGCAGGGGGTGCATTGGGAATTGCCATAGGTGTCCACCTTTTAAGTATGTACTGCGCTGGGATTTCATCAACACCAAGGTGGTTGAAAACTTTCAAGATATGGCAGCAAAGCATGCCGTCCCTCTCAACCTTGCAGCAGTCACATCTGTAGTCTCCAGCACTAGCTTCCACCATGACAAAATAGCCCATAGAACCATATTTGGCAACCCACTCTTGATTGGGGTAAACCTCATACAAGTTTTCACCATGTGGTCGCACATTGTACCTTGTAGTCAACTGAAACTCATCACGAAACTTCTCGTACAAGTCCCTAGTATACGAACCGTACACCTGCTTCTCTATTGGGTAAGATGACCACATTTCAGTCTGTAAATGTCCTGTCCTGTAGTCTTTTGAACCCTCCTGGACTAGTATGTGTGTTTGGATTTTCTGATATTGCTTCACAAAGTTCAAAATGGACTTGTGTGGGTTAACATATTGCTTAAGGACAGCGTTGAACCCCTCGCTGCGTTGAGTTCACTGCAAGAAAGGGAAGAATTGGTGCTTGAAGTAGCAGGGCACCCATGTCTCTCTGTACTTGTATAGATTCTCGAAGTGGGAGTCAGTCATAGCCTCATACTTCATCATCAGCTCACACCACCTTGCCTCAAATTCTTCCAGCGTCAAGCTGAAGTCAACACAGCTGTTGAAATCTTTGGACAAGCCAGGGTTTCGCCCCAGCAATGCTCCAAGCTTTTCTTGTGCTTTTTTCATAATATGCCAGCGGCAACAGCGGTGCACACTTGTAGGAAAGATCTTTTTAATTGACTGTGCCATTGCGATGTCTTGGTCGGTTATGATGTTGGTGGGTGCTACATTATGCATTGCCTCAAGGAAGGTCTGGAATAGCCAATCAAAGCTCGATGCCAACTCTTGCCTAACAAAGCCACAACCCAACATGAACGACTGCCCATGCCTGTTAATCCCAATGAATGGTGCAAAGGGCATGTTGTACATGTTAGTCATATACGTTGTGTCAAAGGAGATACAATCATGATAAGATTCCACGTACGCCTTCCTTGCTGCACCATCGACCCAGAAAATATTCTCAACCCTGTCTTCCTCATCATATTTTATCTTGTAAAAAAAATCTGGATCCTCTCTCTGCTGATCTTTAAAGTAAGCAACTGTCTCTATCATATCCCCTTCTTTTGTATCATCCTTGTTCAAGAGCGTCTTGAGGTTTGTAATGTGTTTAGTGCTATAAGGTACAATGAGTTCTGTCCCATAGAAATCTGACATGATGTGCATCATACGACCTGTTGACATGAAGTCACAATGGTGGTCAATCCTTCTTCTACACAAAAACAGTGCCAAATATAGTTTCTTTTCTGTTTTCAGCAAGGCAATTCAAATGCAAAGTTTGGGCAATTCATGAAGCTATACAAGCAACTACAACCATATGCCCCAGGCAACACATGAGCAAAATACACAAAACAAACCAGGGGGTAACTATGCATTTAGCGAGCAATACAAATTTCAATCATAGGCAAGTTGACCCTATCCAGAAACAAGTACTATTGTACATTTTAGCTACAAAGAGACTAACCATAGGCAAGTTCACATTCAACACCAAATTTGTTTTATAAAAAAACTAGGCAAGCAAGAAACTTTGCATTGAGCAACAAACAGGTAAACATTAGCTACAAAAAAACTAGGCAAGCAAGAAACTATCCAGAAACAAATCAGGCAATTTATTTCTTTTTTCTACTGTTGTAAGCAATTTAGTGGCACTATCAAGCAACTAAGGCATTTGTTTGAAGCAAATCAGTGACATGGTTCAAGCAAAAACAGACACTTGTTGATAGGCTAAGAAACACACAACCAGTAGGCATGTGCAGGTTCTTAAAGTTAGAAGATGGGGGGGGGAGGTGGGTGTGGTTCAATACCTGTAGTTAAATTGCAGTTATGAAGATGAGTAAGGAAGGCCCTTTCTTCCGGCGGGATCCCTTGGTGTGATTGCAAATATTTAGTCAAACATGGCTTGTCAACCAACGGGTGGTTGTGCTCGCTAACAAAGTAGATCACTTCCCATCTGCCATCTATTACCTTCACAATCATCTTAGCTTTGCAACCAGTTTGCACAATTTTATCTCTTTTTCGTTTCTTGCTCCTCTTTTTGCCTTTACTATCATCATCAAGAAAGACAATAGCCTCATCTTCATTATCATTTTTTTCTTGCTCAACAATGTCATCTAGCACGGGAATCTTTTCTGCCCCTCCGTCATCAACATCAGGCTTCCGAAACTTGTTGCAAACAAACTGTTGTTTTATCAACTCCCCTGTTTTGAGATCCTTCCTTGAACTATTCATTTTGATTGAAAACCCCATTTGCAAGGAATATGCATTGTAATGCACCTTGGCATCTTCCAAAGTGTCGAACCTCATGCCCACGTAAGGCTCCTTGGGCTGTGACCAAGCTTCATCATCATTTTCAGCACCCAAACCATTACCAACAGTGCCACCGGTATCACCTGCAGCACCTGTGCCATCTAGGGTATGAGCATCCCCAGTTGCTATAGCTGCAGGTACTTGTGTACTGCCCGGAGCACGACCCCCATGACTTGACTTCCCATCTGCCTCCATTGCTTCTGTAGCAGCACCATCGACTCTTTGGATGATAGGGGGATTAGGTGATTCCGCCACAAATTCTGCATTTCCAGAACCATGTTGTGTACAGTACAATGGATCATCATTATTTTCAGCTGGTACTTCATTCAGATCAATCATTGTCAACCTGTTTTATTCATTGAGAATATGGGAAAAAGTAAAGCAAGTCAGCAGAGGGATGGAAGCAAGTAGCACAGTAAATACAGGCAAGCCAATAGCTCACCCACCAACCAAAGCAATTTTTACGTTGTTGAGGCAAGCTAGTACCACACTAAAATCAGGCAAGCAAACAACACAGCAACGCAAGCACACCAGATTCACAAGATAGCAGTTGAACATAACCAGGCAATTCAAAGTGCACTATCAGGCAACCCAAACCATATAATCAGGCAAGTCAAACTATATATGTCAGGCAATATATTATTTGCAGGATATGCATAGAGCTTGCCTGAATGAACCATGTTTGTACATATAAACATAACATAGGCTTTTTGTTTTTTGTGTTTCATAATATATTTTCTTTTTTTGTTTTTCTTTAAATGCAGGCAACATTTGATTTTTGGGGAAGCAAGCATCCCGCCATAGAAGTGCTACTTTGAAGTGTCTTCAGGATGGAATTCACTCCCAATTCAGAGAGATCAGAGCATGTTTAGTGTTAGGAAAAACTTAAGCTAGAATTATGGGCATGATTGCTCTTTTATATTCAGACTATTTCTGCTTTCAGTACTTACGTTTGTGTGTTAGAAAGAACTTAAGTTGACATTTTTAGGTTTCATCTTTTACAGCAGCAAGTTTGTGTGTCTTTGGATATGCTCAGTATGCTTTTGAAGTAATGTTTCGCAGCTGAGATAGTTGTTGGTATATGTATTTTTTGTTGGCTTTTTCCTTCTTTTGCAGGATGAAATACTAATAATTTTGCAACTGTATACTGGCAACTTTTCCAACTTTTTTTGGATCATGGTGAAGGATATGATACAACAAAGGTAATTTGTACTACGCAACTGTCTCTTATTTTTTAGTTGCAATTTCAGTTACATTTATTTCTTCTAGTGTGTTTTCACTATCGTAACCAAGGAATAATGGAAACAAATGTCCAAGAGGAATCTTTTTTCTAGTTTCTTCAAGAGTTTCCTCGACATCATTATGCTTTTTTGCTTAATCCTATATTTGTAAGTTGCTCCAATAAGCCGCATTGATGTCAGTATTCATTGTCTTATAAGTTTTAAAAGTGTTCATGTTTTTTCCATGGCATAAGTTTTCAAAGTTTTGTGCAGACATATACTTAGTTGCCTCATTATAGCACTGTTTTTGCTCAAACAGAATGTTTATTTTTTCACTGTTTTAAGCAATTAATAGATCCGGAACACGTCAGAAAGATCATGATCTGTTTGTTTCTCATCCTCTTATAAGCACTGTTTTGCTCAGTTGTTTTTCTTGCTCAAGCCATTATATTTTCCTAATTTTTTTGTCAGCATTTACTATCAGCACTTTCCTACAGATTTATAAATGTGTTCATATGCAACAGATTTGGAAATAGATTTTGAAGCCTGGGAAGAAATATGATGCTTAATATCAGACTAAATTTGCCCAAATCAGGGGGCTGAAACTTGCCCAAACAGCAGTCTAAACATGCTTAACATCACAACTTTTTTACACAATGTTTTGCACATCTGAAGCCTTACAGAAGAGGCAAATCGTGGGTAAAGAGGAGGGGGATCTGGAAGATGAGCCAAATCTGACCTTTTTGTCTTGTTTTTTTGCCTTTTTGCAGGGCAATCAGGAACCAGGCGCCTAGAGAAGAAACATCAATGAAGCCGCCATTGGTGGGCTGTGAAGGTTTGCTTTGGATCTAGAAGTGGTGAGGGGAAGGGGCATGCTGTCCTTCTTTGCTTGAGAGAGAAGAAGATGGGGCTGGTGAGGACAAAGGAGGAAGGAGATGCGCAGGGGTGGGGGAGGGATCGGGCAAAGGGGAGGACCAGGTGTTTTGACCGCTCGATGGGTGGCTGCGGGAATCGGGAGCGGGGGCCAGGTACTTTCCTATCCTGGACAGTGGGGACAGAAAATTACCTTTTCTGGGTGGCTGCCAGGAAACGCTAGGGAGCACCCGGCTGCTCCCTAGACCAATCCAAGCAAATAAAATAAAGAAACAGACAACGACCTCTCTTTGCTCGTGCAGCACCCAAGAGGAGATAAAAGGATACATGATTTTTTTTCTCAAACAGAGCCACAGCCACCTGAGAACTGCCGCTATGCCACGCCCTGGTGACCCACTTTGTTGCTCGTTTCCACGGCCTCACTGCCGCCTCTGCTGCATAGCCACAGCCTGCCAAGTCGCTGGTGATGGAGGCCGTTTTGTACGTGAAGAACAATTAACAAAGGGTCAAACCACCGCTCACATCCAGTGATTCGGAGTCAAATCAATCAAATTATGAAGACTGACTAGAGCGCGGCATACTTCATGCCTCGTGGACCGTCAGATGACAAGTTGCTGAAGAAGCATCAAACTCAAGGATTTGAGTCGAATGCTATGCCTGCGCCCCGGCGTTTCTTCCGTCGCAAGCCGCCCTGCTACCACTGTTGTGATCATGGATGTAACCCGGGGTACCCGCGACAACCCGGCCTACCGGTACTGCACAATATTACGAGGTGATATCCATCTAAGTCTATTTATTTAACACATATTGTTTTTATCATAGAACAATTACTTTTGGTCTGTATATTTTTATGTGGAGGACAATGATTTATTATAAAGATGGTGCCATGTTGTGCCGATGAAGTATGTGTTAAGCGTTGTCATGCGTCGGCATCCGCACCTGCTTGTTATTGAACAGGTGTGCACAAGCCGCCACCCGTGCAGCTTAATCTACATCAACCCGTCGGAGCCGCGCTGAGCCAGCCTTGCCGCTTTGAGCCACCGGGGTTATATTAAGTTGCCGGTCTACCTAAGCCACAGGAGCTATATTGAGCCGCTGGTCTGCCTGAGCCACCTCTATCGCGATAAACGGATCATCTGTCATCCAAACAAATCAGGTGATATCCATCCAAGTTTGATTTATTAGCACATGTTGTTTTTTGTCAAAGAACGAGTTTATATTCGCCTTGGTCTGCAATATTGTTTATGCAGGGCAATTATTTATAAAAAGTGATATTATACCACGGAGATGGAGGCACGCCAACATCTTTTGGCCCAGGTGGTCGTCGTTATTCAACGAACAACCGCACCGGCTTACAGCGCCGTGGCCGTCTCTCGCGACCGCACCGGTTTACAACACCGCGGCCGACTCTCCTGTCCACACCGGTTTGAAACACCGTGGCCAAAAAAATTGTCAGCACCCGCGGCCGACTCGGCCGCAATTGTTTTCAGTTTCACCACGGTGATCATCAACTCCGCGGTGATAATTGCTGACCTGACGCATCAGGTGAAATCCATCCAGCATATTTTTATAAATTATATATTGCTTTCTTTAAAAGAGCAATTACTCTGGTTTGCAAGTTGTCCCATGCAGGATTCAAACCGGTCTATATCACGGTTAATTATGAAGAATCTCAAGCCAACTCCTCAAGTCGCCTTGAGACTCGGAGGCTACAATGATATGACTCAGCAAAGGTTGCCGGCTTTTCAGTGAAGTCAAGAACTCCAGGATGTTGGAGGGAAAGATAACTCGGTCACGGAGGCTACTACCATATGGATGAAAATTTAAGGGCCGTCAGAAAATTTCCAGTTCAAAATGAAGAATGCCGGTTTAAATTCCGGTTCAAGGGAAATCTGTTCTCACATGAAGCTCTGAAGCTCTCAAATCCGGTTTAAGAATTTCTGGTTCAAAAAGGAATTAACTTCTCGCAAGTTCGAGTTGAAAGGCCGTCAGAAAATTTCCGGTTGAAAATGAAGATTCCGGTTTACAATCCGGTTCAAGAAGAATTTAACTCTTGCAAAAAGTTAAAGGTGGCCGAAGAGGACCTGCTGCCATGATGTGCGGTTCAAACATGGGTACCCTGCCTTATTGGCTTATTTATTGATCACTTGGGGGCTTGGTCGTATCCGAACCATAGCTACACCTCTTGATCGGCGCAATGCCACAACATCACTTGGGGGCTTGGTCGTATCCGAACCATAGCTACACATCTTGATCGGCGTAATGCCACAACATCACTTGGGGGCTTGGTCGTATCCGAACCATAGTCACACCTCTTGATCGGCTCAAAGCCAAATCAATCCGGGGCCAAAGAGAGTGTTGTAAAACAACAACTCAAACATAGGCACCCACTGAGCACAGCTCAAAACGTTGCTTGGGGATTCTTTGCTATCAAAATGAACATAGAATCTACACTTGTAATGGGCTATCAAGCCATGGCTTGGAAGCCTAGTGTATACACCTAAAACCCCGGGTTATCCTACCTCTTTAAGTAAGTCACTCCGTCCAGGTAAACCTGGTATGACCCGTGGACCATGAACTTGTTAAAGTTAAATCGGTGATTGGTTAAAGATTGAGGTCCATCTTAAAAAGGCTTTGCAAAATGGTTTAACTCAGCGGCCTGGCAGCCCATGAAAAGCCTTGCATATTTCTGTTGTTTTTTTCTGTTTTCATGATAAGGGATTTATAAACATTTTTCTGACAAACCGGTGTTCATTATAAACCGGTGTGGCTTTTAGCGCTTCGTTGTTAGTACATGATCAGATTCTAAACTGGTAGCGCATTGCTCCGGAATGGTCTTGACTAGATGTCACCAACCTTATCCGAACAAACCAATGGCTTTTTAGCCCAATATGATTTCTACATGAACCGGCAAGAGGCCAGGAGTTATCAGCACTACGGATTGATGTTTTTACCTCTACCATACAATCAGTTGGTCAGCCAATGAGGATGCTTTTTAGTTTTCATATGCAGGAACATAAAGGATTATGCATACATGAATTCCATAAGTGGAGCAAGTTGTCAGTACACTATCAAATCATAATCCGGAGACTATCAGCCCGGTCTGGTTTCGACTATAAGTCGCCAGAATTGAATATGGATAAACCGGTGTTTATCACAACCCGGTACGGTTTTATCATAAACCGGCACAATATGGAAGGAGTTATCAGTACTCAAGATTGGGGTTATCACCTTTACTACAAAAAGTTGGTAAAACCAACAATGTGATTCAATGTCACAAGTATGATATATTTCATATTTGATTATTTTAAGTGCAGCCTTGGTTATAAACCCGGGTTATATGTTGGGCATTATGACCCGTCCGGCGGTAAACCGCCAGGACACTTTAAACTTGTTGTATGCAGAAACAGGTTTGTTAAACCGGCCTGGTTTTGGACTATAAGTCGCCAGTATATATATTTGGATTGCGCCATTGGAATCATGCACTTATAAATCATTGGGTTATATTATTCAAATAGCCAAACTTGGCTAAATTTTCATTATGATATTGAATGAATAAGGTTTTCATACCGGATTATATTATCTTGAATAGCCAACATGGCTGGATTTTTATGGTTATTAATAACCGGTATTATTGAGTTTTCAAAGTCAATTTAGCGCAATGGCTATTATTTTATCAAAGGATTTGATTTATTCTAAGGAATAGTCCCGAGTCGCTGCAGGCTTACAACCCGGCACTTGGGGGCTACATTATTCAAATTGAGATTACATGCAAGTCAGATGTCGCTGCAAGCATGCACCAATGCACTTGGGGGCTAATGCAAAGTCATTTTTACTAGTCTTATTGAAGACCCGACTCATCATATTATAATGAGCCGGCCCTTGGGGGCTACCAATTTGCTCCTGTCAACAATTCAAGGTACACAAGTTTTCGTCCATAATATTGAAGGATCCATTGCTCAGTTGGTAAAGCACAAAGCTCTTAACCTTGTGGACGTGGGTTCAAGCCCTACGATGGAAGCTACATTATAAGATGTTATTTTCATTGAAGTATATATATCAAGTACCGGTTCAGTATTATCTTACTAAGCCGGCCCTTGGCGGCTACACATCACTGCTCAAGTCTACATGATTATATTTACAAAGTCCCTTCTCATTATTGCATAATGACCCGACCCTTGGGGGATACAGTAATTGAAGTTTTTATAAGCAATTATAAGTCCCAGGTTGCTGCAAGCATGACAACCCGGTACTTGGGGGCTACATAATATGGAGTATTCAGTTTTTACTAGTGACTGGGATGAACAACTTCAAAATTGGTAGTATTTATATTGAAGCAAGTCTTAAGCCATCACTTTGTTCTGCTCAAGACTTGGGGGCTACAGGTATTATATTATTATCGAAGAAATATTTTCAAATTATCTGTTTGACCAAACCAGATTGACCCGGTGTCACCAATCATTATGACCCTGTGGCTGCAACCTGGCGTCATCAATAATCATGAACCGGCGTTGTGAACGGGCGTTGGAAACAATCATGACCCGGAATTATCAGTTTTTATAACCCAACAATGGTGGTTATCATAAACCGGCAAGTTCTACATCTTCAAGCCGGCTGAATATCAGTTGAATATTTGAAGACCAATATTTTGTCAAATCAGAGCATTGAAGGCCGATTCGATTGGATTCTTTATTTATAAAATATCTTCTGCAAGCAATTGATTATGAAGTTGGTCTATTGACTTGGATTTTCTAGAAGGAGGAAATAACAAGGATTTAAGGATGATCAAGTGCCGGTTTACAAGAATTTTTAACCTGGAGTACAACTTGTCAAAGTTGTTCTTGTGTTTGTTTACAGGATCAGTTTACCATGGATAAATCCAAGCTAAACTGGGGGCTAATGTCGAGGATATACCCCACAGCGTAAACTGGCCGGAAGTATAACCCGGCCGGACTTGGCGGTTTACTTGAGACCCGGCTGACACTTGGCGATTCACTGGCGACCCGCCCTAACTTGGCGGTTTACAAGCAACCCGCCTGAACATTATGACTCACTGGTAACCTGGCGGGCGAGACAGACGTATGACAAGACCCAAGGCCCAGAAGGCCGGTTTATGCTAATGGTGGGCCGGTTTAAGAGAAAAGGTGTATTTCCCTTACAAGGAGTCAAGACCCGGACTTGCATACGGTTTGTATTGGAAGATAGACTAGTCTTAATCCTAATAGGACTCCACATGTAACCCGCCCCTTCAACATATATAAGGAGGGGCAGGGCTCCCCAAAAGGGAGAAGGGGGACAAGTTCCACAAGTTGGACAAGTTAGGTTTAGACAAACAAGTCTATAGCTCTCGAGTTAGAGCACCCGTGTAATCGTGATCATCATCATCAATATCAATGAAGCAGGATGTAGGCTTTTACCTCCGTCGTGAGGGTTCGAACCTGGGTAAAACATCGCATCTCTTGTCCCGCTCAACCCCTCTCAAGCTACCACATAGATGCGTTGGCCTCACGACTAAGTCCTGACACTAAGGACATCTGCCGTGACAATTCCATGACAAGATCCAAGCGCCAAGGATAGTTAAGGATGTGAGGCGCCTGACGGGATGTGTTGTCACGCTGAGCAGATTCATCTCTAAGTCTGTCGAGCGTGCCCTGCCATTCTTCAAAGTTTTGAAGAAGGCAGGGCCTATGAAGTGGACCCCGGAAGCAGATGCAGCTCTGCAAGAGTTAAAATCCTACCTATCGTCCGTACCCACCTTGGTTGCACCCAAACCCCAAGAACTATTGTTGTTATACTTGGCGGCAACCAACCAGGTGGTCAGTGCGGCCTTGGTAGCACAGCGATGTCGGCGTTCTGGGAACGGGGGTCCCCAGACTTGCCTGCCTGTGGTGTGGCTCAAAGGGGGCCCGACACGGCCCATCTTCATCGACACAAGACTCAAGACCCTCGCGAGGGGCCAAGCCTCGCGGGGCGGACGACATGGAACTTCCTCAGGCGCGGCCTCGTCAGGCTGGCTCACGAGGAGGCGGAGAAATCAAGGCGGGGTACCTCGCGAGGTGCCCGTGACGCGAGCCATGACGACTCAGGGCGCCAGGCGGGTGCCAGCCCGCGCAGCGTCCTCCTTTGCTCTTTGGTGCAAAGGGGGCAAGCGCAGCCGCGGAGTACCGAGGCATCAGGAAAAGGTTGCCATTTCGGTGCAACGAGACCAAGACTAGGAGGACTATGAGACGGAGGTCACCGTGGAGCCCAAGACGGCGTCATCACCAGAGCTTTGCGCAGGCGAAGACTGCTTTTGTCAGGATAGCTGATACTTGCTGTCCCCCTTCAAATTAGCCCGCCATTGTTGGCTCCCTTCCCGCTCGATATTTGGGAAGAGGACCAGGGCCTCTATAAATAGAACCAGCCACCCACATAGCAAGGGGGGCGAAGAAGAGTAAGGCAGTGAGTGAGAGAGAGAGAGAGAGAGAAAGAGAAAGGTGGCTGAACTCCTCCCAGCAGTTCATTGCCCCATCCAAGAACAGACCCTCGCGAGGCTGTTCTTCTTTGTATTGCTCATCATCATCAGCCCCAAGAGGCAATCCACCCACCACACACTAGAGTAGGGTATTACACCACAACGGTGGCCCGAACCAGTATAAACCTTGTGTCTCTTGTGCAGTTCTTTCAGTAGTCTAGATCTTTGCGAGACGGAGAGGTAGAAGGCTTAATCTCCGCACGCACCCCAGTGTTTGAACCTTAAGGGTCTGCCGGAACCCGAAATCCGACATCTGGCGCGCCAGGTAGGGGTGCGCCGGAGTTCATCTTCCACCGCACCGTTCTCCTCCGACCGTCGTGTCCATGTCCGACGCTCGTCGGGCCTGCGCCGAGCGCCGGGCCGGCATCGCTTCCCGCGTCGCCCAGACGGCGCCCGTCGGCGGACGTCCTCATCGTTCCCCGTCACCTGCCATCAACGCCGCCACCGTCCCGGCGGGGGGCGAGCAGCAAGCGTCGTCTCAGCATCCATCCGTGCGGCAAGATGGCCGCACCGCTACTCCATCGCTCACACCAGCTGGTTCTTCGTCCCGCGCGCTCCACGCACCCTTGGAGGTTCGAGCTGCCCTCATCGCGGCAAACGAGCTCCTGCGCTACCGTCCCGTCAATGATGTCTATGAAGAGTGGCTCGACCGCGTCGTCGAGCTCATCCGCGCCGCGGGGAGCTCTCCCGCGCTGTCCGTTCCGCCGCGCCGCACCCCGCCCCGCGCGGGCAACGAAGCTCCGGGGGCGTACCAGCCGCCTCCTCTCCAAGAAGATGCCATGCCTCCAAGGCGCGTGGCCCCTGGGCGGAACCCGCTCCGTCAGGTGCCAGCGCAGCAAGAATGGAGCTGCCAAGAAGTCCCTCGCCCGCAAGGAGCTTCCCGGGCGCTCCCTGCTCCGGCATGCCACGACCCTGCTCCGGCTTCGGCAGCCAAGACCCCGCGCTGATCCTAGCTGCAGCGCGTGGGGACCCTCAAGACCGAGCTCTCCACCAGCTGAAGCCTTTTGTGGCCACCGCAGGCTGCCGTGTCTACACCACCGAGCTGCGTAGCGTCGCGTGGCCCAGCAAGTTCAAGCCAAACCTGCCTCCTCGTTACGACGGCACGACTAACCCTGCAGAGTTCCTCCAGCTCTATGAGCTAGGCATCGAAGCTGCTAGCGGGGACGAGAAGGTCATGGCGAACTGGTTCCCCATGGCGCTCAAGGAAGGAGCTCGCACCTGGCTCCTGAATCTGGCTCCAGGCACGATCTCTTCCTGGGACCAGATGCACACCCGCTTCATCGCCAACTTCCAAGGTACTCGCGACCGGCCACCCGCCGTGAGAGACATGCGCCGCATCAAGCAACAACCCGGAGAGACCCTGCAAAAGTACATCCAGCACTTCAACAGCGCGCGCCTCAAGATCCCCAAGGTGTCCGAGGAGGCCATCATCTCGGCCTTCTCCAATGGTGTGCGCGACGTCAAGATGAAGGAGGAGCTGGCGATGCATGAAGACCTGTGCGCCTCCCTGGAGCTGTTCAACTTGGCGACCAAGTGCGCCAGGGCTGAGGAAGGACGCCTCTCCCTCCTCAAGCTGCCTGCTGCAGACCCAGAAGAGAAGAAGCCCAAGGCCAAGGACGTGAAGCGCAAGGGGGCTGCCATGCTCACGGTAGAACCAGACACCAAGCGGGGCAAAGATCTGCCTGAGTCCTCCCGAGGCAGCCGGTACTGTGTGTACCACGACCTCCACACCCACAACACCAACGAATGCCAAGAACTCCGCGCCATGCGAGAACGAAGGATCGGCCGTCGTCCTGAACGCGCCGATCGGGGCTACGGCCGAGGAGGAGGAAGAAACGCAGGACGCTGGGAAGACCGCGGCCCGCGCCAAGGGTGGCGCGATCAACCTCGCGAGGATCGCTAGCGAGACCTGCCTCGCGAGGGGGACTGGAGGGATCAGCCTCGTGAGGATCGCCCACAGGGCAACGCAGGCCTCCCTCCACTGCCGCCTCAGCCAAGGAGAAATGAGGACTGCCATCGAGACGAAGGGGCTGGGGGCTTCCAGGAGCCACGCGCAATCGCCTGCATCCTGGGCGGAGCTCAAGCCCCAGCCTCACAACGCATCTTCAAGAAGTTTGCCCGCGAAGTGAATGCAGTCCTCCCCAAGCTTGAAGCAACGCGCCCTCTCAGGTGGTCGGCATGCGCCATCACATTCATCTCAGCGGATGAACTCAAGTGTGCGGCCACAACCAGAGTCCTCCCGATGCTTTGCTCCCCAGTCATCAGCAATGTACTGGTCACCAGGACCCTCATCGACGGTGGGGCAGGGCTCAACATCCTGTCCGTGGAAACGTTCAACAATCTCCAAGTGCCTTACGACCAGCTTCAGCCAACCAAGCCCTTCTCCGGAGTCACCGACGGCTCCACGGTCCCGATTGGGCAGGTCCGCCTCCCTGTCACCTTCGAGGCACGCGACAACTACCACACCGAGCTCATCGACTTCGACGTCGCCCACATCCGCCTGCCGTACAACGCCATCCTCGGGTACCCAGCGCTGGCCAAGTTCATGGCCATGACTCACCATGGCTACAACGTCCTCAAGATGCCAGGAAGTGGCGGAGTCATCACGGTGCCCTGTGAAGAGAAGGATGTAATGTGTTCCCTGGAGCGAGCCTTTCAGGCCGCGACACTGGAAGACCCGGATCGCGGAAGCAGGAGGCTTCCCGAGACCACCCCCAAGAAGAAGAAGACATCGTCCGGACCGGCCCCTCGGGAGGCAGGCCCCTAAGGGCCCGCATCTGCCCAGGGGGAACCTCCTTCCATTACATAGGAAAGCGCGCCCGGCGCCCTCCTCAGGCAGGGCTCAAGGGCTCTCCCCTGGAGGGCCACCGACCTGGCCAAGGTCACGAGGGAGGCGCTTGGGCACCGCATGGAGGCGTGTTTCGAAGCATGTTTCCCTCAAGAAGGAGCAAGGCAAGGAAGGTCAGACCCGCAGGAGTTCGTCGACAAGGCCATTCAAGAACTACAGGAATCAAGAATCATGAGAGGTTGCCGCCGTCTACCGGCCGTGGCTCCCCATCTGGGCGAGGATGGTGGGCTGCGCGTCTGCATCGACGTACCAGGGCTCAACCAAGCTGCGACGATGGGGCACCTCTGGCCCTCGCGAGTGGGGCGCTGCGGGGGCCCGCCCCATAGCTACGTTCGCATGCCTTACGGCTTGCCGAGCGCGGTTGCTACGTGCCAGCGCCTCACGAGGGGCATCATGGAGGCTCAATAAGACAGGCGTTCCGCAGCCTTGGCGGAGATGGAGATGATTCGCGAAGAGCTACCAGTGCCTCCGGAGCCTCCCGAGGCCCCTGGGCCTGGGGGCTCGTGAGGATCGGCTTCCGCAACCTACCGAGTCTGCTGCACCAACACCCCTTCGCCCTCGACACCCGCAGGTGACATCTTACAAGTTTCATTTCCAGCTGGGAGCGCCCTCCCAGGGCTGCATCATCCCCAGGCCATGTGGGTCCGTCCCTGCGGTATGTATCCCTTTTATTTCCTGTCGTTAGCCTGCTTTGATGGGGGCGCCCCTCGGGCTGCATCATCCCCAAGTCGCTCGGGCCCGACCCAACGATGTCTACCTTTCCAGCGTTTATTTGAATGAATCCTCTCCTTCGCGGCTAACGTGTTTGATCTAGTTGCCTACTCAACTGACGCCAACTGACGGAATTGCTCCCACAACGGCGCGACGCTTGCGCATGGGTCCGTCCCTCCAACGCCGACAAACCTGAATGGTTGAGCTCTGGCCGCGGCAGCCCCGCATGGCGCCACCTCGTCAAGCCTCTAGTGCCTCACCTCCCCTCGGAAGCAACTAACGGTAGACTGATAGTTGTCATGGCAACCTTTTCTTCCTTTTGTGATGAGTTTACAGGATCCCCTAAGGGAGTTGTGCTGGGCAAGGCCCTCGCGGCGTTCCTTCCACTCTCGTCCGTGCGAACCGCTTGCACGTTAAAGGGGGGGGGGTGCCTGAGCATCGTGACTCAGGGCTCCTACTGGCTCTCCAGCCCTCACCCTTTGGCCTTGACCACGGCATCGCGACCTGGCATACCAGCGACGGCTGAGACTAGCTCGAGGGCCGGGACCCGAGGACGTAGAGGAGAAAGGGGAGCAAAGGCGGGGGAGAAGGGGCACGCGAGGACCTCGCCGAGCGATTCTGCTCCTGCTGACGCGCAGACCCGACGACACACCAGGAGTAATCCCCGACTCTCGAGATAAGGCACCACCCGAAAGCACCGGCTATCGTAGCACTACCCCGCACCTAATGCAATTCCGTGTCAGCGACGCCACTCTCCTTTCTTGCCGAGCGACGGCTGCTTGGGCGCCAAAGGGGACCTCCTGAGCATCGCGACTCAGGGGCTCTTACCGGACCCCGGGTCGCTCACCTCCTGGCCTTGACCACGACATCGCGACCTGGCATACCAGCGATGGCTGACGCCGCCTTGGGACTGGGACCTGTCGACGCAGAGCACCAAGCCCTCGCGAGGTTCAAAAGGGAGAACTGAGCTAAGACGGAATCAGCAACTCGCACAGCTCTATAGCAAGGGTTATGTATTAACAAACAGGATTACAAGCACCTTACAAGCCCCCATGGGGTGCATTTTGATTCCTCGCAGGGAACGGATCCTAAGGGATGCTAACTAAACGCGCTCCTGCAAAAGATGCCATCATCAACAGTGGGCCGTCGAGCGCCGGCGCCAACCCCATCTAGATCAGAGTCGGCGACGGCCAGACGAGCCCGCCCTGCTCCAGGAGCGGCGCCGGCTCGTGGGCTTGTAGCTGTCGTCACTCGTCTCCAGAGTCGCGAAGATCTCGCTGGAGTCGCTGGATCCCCCGGTGCCTCCGTCGCCTGCAGAGCCGCCAAGGGAGAGGTCGACGGGCCTAGCCTTCACCATGGCGAGGTCTTGGCCACCTCTCCCGGGGCAACACTCCAGTCGGCGCCCATCCGCGTCGAAGACCTTGAAGAACATCACCGAAGCGCCATCATACTCCAAGTGGACCGCGAAGACGCCCCTTACCCTGCAAACCCAGTCGATCTCTCTCCAGCCACGAGTCATGTAGACCTTGCCCGGGGCAACGACCGCGACCTCTGCCTCGGTCGCGAGGGCGCTGCAGCCGGAGCTCCAAGGGCACCCCCCGCGGGATGATGGAGGCGAAGAAGGGAGGCAGGCGGATCCAAGACTGGAGAGGAATGGCGACATGGAGCATGAACTCTTGGGAGGAGCCCTCGGCGTGGACCCCAGGAGGAACAACCCATGCCTTCGTGACCCGTCGGCGCCGACGACGGCACTGACCACGGGGATCGGCATCGACCCCTTCGAGGCCCTCGACGTCGGCATACAAGGGAAGCGGGAACCCCGGCGGAGCCCGCTCGCACCGAGGCCTCGACACCACCTGACAGTCCTCCTCGTCCCGGCCGCCGAGGGCGAGCCGTTTCTTCGGCAGGAGCGGGTCTGGTCCCTCTCGAGGAGCCATTCCCTTCTCCGCTGCAGAGAACCGGTAAATCGGAGCCATAGCGGCAAGACGGAGCAAGGATCGGGAAGAAGGAGAAGCAAGGAGGGATGGACTGGAAGGGCACGCGTAGTTCCATACTTATAGCCGGCGAAGGCCAATCGCCGGCCTCCACGATCACAGGTAATCATGACACGATTTGCATGCAGGGACTTGTCCAACTCGTGTGATCACCAAGGCGACATGGGGAAGCGGAGACGCCCACGTCCCATCAACCGCCACGCAGCGCCCAAGGCCGCAGGCTGTTAGGGCCCGCGGCGCTTCGACCTTGCCCTTTCTCCTCTTGGCACGGCCAAGTCCGGACGCGCCTTGGGCCCGGGGGCTACTGTCGGCGTTCTGGGAACGGGGTTCCCCAGACTTGCCTGCCTGCGGCCTGCGGCGTGGCTCAAAGGGGGCCCGGCACGGCCCATCTTCATCGACACAAGACTCAAGACCCTCGCGAGGGGCCAAGCTTCGCGGGGCGGACGACGTGGAACTTCCTCAGGCGCGGCCTCGTCAGGCTGGCTCACGAGGAGGCGGAGAAATCAAGGCGGGGTACCTTGCGAGGTGCCCGTGACGCGAGCCATGACGACTCAGGGCGCCAGGCGGGTGCCAGCCCGCGCAGCGTCCTCCTTTCCTCTTTGGTGCGAAGGGGGCAAGCGCAGCCGCGGAGTACCGAGGCATCAGGCAAAGGTTGCCATTTCGGTGCAACGAGACCAAGACCAGGAGGACTATGAGATGGAGGTCACCGTGGAGCCCAAGACGGCGTCATCACCAGTGCTTTGCGCAGGCGAAGACTGCTTTTGTCAGGATAGCTGATACTTGCTGTCCCCCTTCAAATTAGCCCGCCATTGTTTGCTCCCTTCCCGCTCGATATTTGGGAAGAGGACCAGGGCCTCTATAAATAGAACCAACCACCCACATAGCAAGGGGGGCGAAGAAGAGTAAGGCAGTGAGTGAGAGAGAGAGAGAAAGAAAGAGAAAGGTGGCTGAACTCCTCCCAGCAGTTCATCACCCCATCCAAGAACAGACCCTCCCGAGGCTGTTCTTCTTTGTATTGCTCATCATCATTAGCCCCAAGAGGCAATCCACCCACCACACACTGGAGTAGGGTATTACACCACAACGGTGGCCCGAACCAGTATAAACCTTGTGTCTCTTGTGCAGTTCTTTCAGTAGTCTAGATCTTTGCGAGACGGAGAGGTAGAAGGCGTAATCTCCGTGCGCACCCCAGTGTTCGAACCTTAAGGCTCTGCCGGAACCCAAAATCCGACAAGCGAGAGGTAGATGAGGCAGAAACTGAACAGAGAACAACAGAGTCAGAGAAGGATCAGGACAGAAGTGAGCACGACAACGAAAACAACCCCAGGGACACGGCAAGCAAAAAGTTGTGCAACGCCTAGTGTACTTCGTTAGCTCCTTGTTACAGGGGGCTAGATCGAGGTACTCTAGCATGCAAAAGTTGATCTTTAATCTCATTATGGCCTCAAGGAAACTGCACCACCAGTTCCAAGCCCATGAGATCACGGTTGTCACTTGTTTTCCATTACAAAGGATACTTCGAAACCCTGAGGCAACTGGCAGAATAGTGGGATGGGATTTGGAGTTATCCAGCTTTGGTTTGAAGTTTAAGAGCACTTCAACTATTTAGAGCAGGGCATTGGCAGAGTTTATTGTAGAATGTACGCCAACCCCTGATGAGGAAAGGACAGAGACAACTTTCCCCGGCAAGGAATCACCCCAAGAATGGATCATGTATTTTGATGGTGCTTTTTCCCTACAAGGTGCAGGGGCTGGTGTGCTTCTTGTTGCCCCCTCCGGGGAGCACTTGAAGTACGTCGTCCAGATGTAGTTTTCCCGAGAAGAAGCCACCAACAATACAGCTGACTATGAACGGATCCTTGCTGGGCTCAGGATAGCAGCAGAATTGGGAATTAAGAAGATCATTCAAGGAGATTGATAGCTAGTGGTGAGACAAGTCAACAAGGATTACTAAAGCCCATTGATGGAAGCATACGTCGAGGAAGTAAGGAGATTAGAGGAGCACTTTGACGGGTTGCAAACGGAGCATGTACCCCATGCAGAAAACATCATAGCTGATCACCTGTGAAAGTGTGCTACGCAGAAGCTTCCTGTGGAACCAGGAACTTTTGTTCTCCATCTCTCTAAACCATTTGTTTCACCAGCCAAAATGGCCCGGAAGAGGAGAAAGTTGGACTACGGTAAGCTTCTCCTGGCAGAGCCATCCTCTCCTAGGAGAGACCTTGCCGGAAACAACTCCTCACAGCCTGCCAGACCACCCCCTCCAGCCGGGCCTATGGACCCCGCGTACGAGGCTGGTGCTCCCACAGCAGAGGAGGTGCCGCTAGTCCTCGTTGCCGAGCCTCATGCTCCAACTTGGGCAAGGCACATCGTTCACTTCCTCCAAACCAGAGAACTCCCTAGCAACCAAGATGAAGCTGAAAGAGTAGCCCGGAGGGCCAATATGTATCAGTTTCTCGATGACACTCTATACAGAAGGAGGACGAACGGTGTGAAATTGAAGTGTGTTTGCCGGGAGGATAGAAAGGAACTGCTGGCTGAGATTCAGATAGGAATGTGCGGCTCCCACATTGGATCAAGGGCATTAGTTGGGAAAGCATTCCGGCAAGGATTCTATTGGCCCACGGCCCTCCAAGATGCTGTTGAGTTAGTAAGGAAATGTGAAGCCTGCCAGTTCCATTCCAAGAAAATACACCTGCCTGCCCAAGCTCTTTAGACGATCCCTTTATCATGGCCATTTTCAGTCTGGGGGCTCGATATCCTCGGCCCATACCCCCGAGCAATCGGGGGCTTTAAATTCTTGTTCGTCGCCATCGAAAAGTTTACAAAGTGGCCGGAAGTGACTGCCGTGAGAAAGGTGACTGCTCAGTCAACTATCAAGTTCTTCAAAGGATTGGTGTGTTGTTTTGGAGTTCCGGCAAGGATCGTCACTGACAACGGCACCCAATTCACGAGCCACGCCTTCATGCAATACATTCATGCCCTTGGATGCAAAATCTCATTCGCTTATGTGGCACACCCTCGGAGCAATGGACAAGCTGAGAGTGCGAACGCTGAAGTGCTTCATGGACTCAAGATACGAACTTTTGATATGCTATAGAAGCACGACCAGTGGATTGAGGAGCTGCCGGTATTTCTCTGGTCTCTCAGAACGACACCTAACCGAGCTACCAGGTAGACTCCCTTATACGGGGCAGAAGCAGTTATCCCCACGGAACTCATTTACGGGTCGCCTCGAGTGCTCGCCTACGATGAAGTAGCGCAAGATTAGCACCGGCTTGACGACGCTATGCTACTCGAGGAGAACCATCTCCGGGCTGCTACGCGTGCTGCACGCTACTAGCAAGCCCTGCGTCGCTATCATAGCCGCAGGGTTCATTCCCGGTGTTTTGAGGAAGGTGACCTTGTCCTTAGGCGCATTCAGTCCGCTAAGCGTACAGACAAGCTGTCACCAAAGTCGGAAGGCCCTTACCGGGTGGTACCAGTCACCAAACCTGGAGTAGTCCGTCTGGAGACCGGGGATGGCACAGAGTTGCAAAACTCATGGAATATTGAGCATCTCCGTAAGTACTACCCGTAAGGTGTGAGGCTACCGGGCACTGCCCGGCAGCCACCCTTTTGTACATGCCCTGCCTCAGTTGCATGTAACCCCTTGTACAAAGCCGGGGTGATGACCCCGTGCAAGAGAAAATAAAGAAGCGTTGTGGGGGGCCCTGATCAAGATCGCATGCATGCACGAGCACACCTAGATCACTGCATAAGCATCTCATGAGCATTTGCATATGCATATAGATAGGATTGCATCCTGCATTCATTCTCATCTACATGGAGTTGTAGGTTCTTGCCGTGAACTTGACTCCGAGAAGGGACGAGAAGAATGCACGTCATAGTGATCCCTAGCTAGCCAAACGGATAAGTTTACCTCTTGTCCATTAGTGTTCTGTAAGCTATAACTTGTGCATAGAGAAACCTCGCCGCTCTCTTGGAACCAGGGTGCTCCTATCCTTGGTTCGAACGCTGCTTCCGCTTGGATGGTCGTAGTGTCCCTTGGTAAAAAGGGAGTGGGCGGGGGGCTGGCACCTCAGTCTGTTCCCCGACAGACATGGTTCTCCGGCAGATGAAAAGGGTGCCGGTAGGATATCCTGCCAGGGAAAACTCATTTAATTAAAGTAAAGAGGCACTCCACCTCTGCATGGACTTATACATGAACGGGTTCCCGGCAAGGTTTATCTCATTCATTGACATGCAGATACAAGTACAAGCATTACAGAACACAAACATGGAAGAAAGGGTTACATTATTTGAATTAAAATTTGGCGATTACCTACAAGTTTAAGATTGAAAAAAGATATGTGCCCCGTGATACCCTCTTTTCATTTTCCCTCCATCAAGCACTGTGGCGGAAGGAGGAAAAGATGAGAAAAGGAGCACCCAAGAAGGAGCCCACCCCGGTCCTATCAGGGCCCATCGGGCACGGACTGACAAGACCAGGAGTGATGAGGCTGCGAAGGAGGAGTGCGGGGATGGGGTGGTGCCTTCTGGTCACTAGCTCCAAAGCCAGCAAAAAGCCAGGGCTTGAGCGTCGGTGGAGTCATCCACCAAATCTCAACCGGAAGACCTCTGGAGGCGAGGAGAAGGCACCAAGAGAATATCCCTCCCTGGCTATCACCCGAAGAGGCTAGTGATGACGGTGCCGTGGAGGGAGGGGAAGAGCGGGAAGACGACGCGGCAAGACGACAATCGGAGGTGAAGGCATCCACACCCTCGTACTCCGACCTAACCCCCTGCCATCCGCCTTCTCCGTCTTCCCCCCACTTTCTCCTCACCACTGCTGCTCCCGGGAAGCACCAAGGCTCCGGTCCGATGCCTCCAGCGGAGAAATAACAAGCACCCGAAACGACCAGGGGCTCAAAGCATGCCACGCCCCACCTTGGCGGGCAAGAAGACGCGCCTTCCGTTGATGTCACCCTAAGTCCTCTGGGAGGTGCGGTGCCGGGGTTTCCAATGACCTCCGGCCCCTCCTCCCAGATGTGCTTCGAAGATACCAAAAGACTCGCCACGCCAAGGACCATGCTCACTCCCCAAGCATGAGCACTGGCGTGAGGCAACAAATGCCCCGAGCCAGAGCCCGGGGGATGGCCCCAGGCTTCCTTCTCCAACTTGACCAGCAGTGAACAAAGGAAGAAGAAGGAGAAAGCAAAGATGGATGGCTCTGCCCTCCTCTGCCCATCCCTTTTATAGGCCAGGCGGGGTAGGGCAGCCACTCCATCCATAGGTGATCATCGCCCTCCTCTTCCAATTCAAGGCAGGCAGGCCCTTTCCAAGGTACTCTCCCATGCCAAGGGCCTCCATTACCTACCCCACGCGATGCATGCTGCATACATGGCTAAGCATAAGAGCGCATTGTGGGAAGAGTAAATTTGCAGTTTCTACCCCGTGCGTTAAAGTCATTCACGGGCCATCACTAGAGCAGCCCCACCATTATTGGCTTTACACCAAGCACGGGGAAACCGGAAACTGGCCCGGAATCAAGGATGATGAAGCACCAACAGAAAACTCAAGGGGCCAACCCCTTCAGCATTCTTGCCTGTGCACTTATTAGGCCCTACCCCGACAACGCTCAGCAGCACATTCGGGGCAGGTCCGGGGGCTTTCGTCGGTGCAACAAACCCTGGGTCTGTTGCCCAGACTATGCACAGGCACAAGATCAATATTGAAACACCAACCCAAGGCAGGGGTTGAAGGACCAAGGGATTTGAAGAACCAACAAGCAGTCCAAAGAGACCAAGATCAAGCCAGAAGAGCAAAATACCGGCAAGAGAAGGGCCTCCCTTGCCGGGTAAGCGAGCCCGGCAAGGGGCAAGGCCACCGCAAGAAGTAGGCAACCGAGGCACCCTAGCATGGTCTGTAGGGGCTCGCGGGGGCAGGACCACCCCACCAACCACTCAAGCACGACCCACGTCGTCAATCAGTGCGGTGTCAAGCCGCGAGATGATTAAGTGGTAGCCATTCGCCACATGGTAGCCATTTCCTATGGAGGAAGCCTACATATGACACCTGTCCTGCGACATGTCAAGGGAACAGGCGCGGAGCTGGCAAGATAGCCCGGCAAGCCTTGCTAGGTGGCCAATGATGTGACGCTAAGTGGAGCATTAAATGCACCCTGTCAGCCAGCATAGTTAGGTATGATAACACTTTGCTATCATATCAGTGGATAATGACTACTTTGCCATTGTGGTGACCCCTTAATCTATAAAAGAAGGCCCATGGCACTCGTAGGACGGGTTGGAAAGTTGATGAACCCAAGCTACCATACGCGTGTAGTCATTGCGTCCCTGAGGAAAACCCTGCCGGGCAAGTGTACTACGCACCACCACGTTTATTCCACCATCAATCCAACAAAACTCCCTTACTGAACTTTAACCAAAGATGCATGGAAAATATGGTAGCACCAATGCAAACATGGCAAGTGATATGATTAGTTTCAGACTTGGAAGAAAAACATGACATGGCAGAAACTAATTCATGATAGCAAATTTGCAAGCAGATGCCACTCACCACAAAGCATAACATGGCATCACAAGGTAACCAACAGTAAGAAGACACATTTATGAAGCTAAGAATGGCAAGAGCAAGTTCATAGGGTGCATGGACCACTAGCAAAACACATGGCAAAACTGAATCTCATGTTAACAATCTGCCAGCAACAATATTTAGCAAAAGTAGATCATGGTAATGACAAGATAGAGTACTCCATAATTGCAACCAGCGGCATTAATGGATAGAGAAACACCACATCTTCAAAACACTCTTACAGAACTATCTCAAAATATGCATGGATCTACTTGTAGCAACAAGTTTACATAGCATCAAAATGTAACAGGGCCACGAGCTTTGGCACTATCTTGATGTATCGCGAGCCTTGCTACTATAGTTGAATCATATGGTGTTTATCCCCCTCTATCTTCTTGTGATGAATTGAGTTTTACCTTTGAGGTTTCACTATTATCAGATTGAATACTATTATGGATTTTCGAACACTTGATGTATGTCTTGCGTGGGTTACCCGTGGTGACAATGGGGTATTCTATTGATCAACTTGATGTATGTTTTGGCACTCAACTCGCGGATTCCCGAGGTGCCATTGGGGTAATCTGTGCATAGGGGTTGACGGGCGTTTTTGTCCTTGTTTCTTCAGTAGAAATCTTGGGGCACTTTTTGAGGTTCTTTATGTTGGACTGAATATTATAAATCTGACGTTGTTTGATGCATATCGTATAATTAACCCACGGATAATTGTGGTGACATTAGGGTTGATTGATGTGTCTCAAATTGTGTTATTTTACTACGAACTCTAGGGTTGTTTGTGACACCTATAGGAATAGCTCAACGGATTGATCGGAAATAATAACTTTGAGGTAGTTTCCTACCCTACAAGAAATTTCATCTTATGTTCTCCGCGATAGGAACTTTGGAGTGACTTTTGTCGCACGTTGAGGGTTTGTCATATGATCTAATTATGTTATCATTGTTGAGAGAACTTGCACTAGTGAAAGTATGAACCCTAGGCCTTGTTTCCAAGCATTGCAATATTATTTTTGCTCACTTTTGTTACTAGCTACCTTGCTGTTTTTATATTTTCAGATTACAAAAACCTATATCCAGTATCCACATTACACTTGTATCATCATCTCTTCACCGAACTAGTGCACCTATACAATTTACCATTGTATGGGGTGTGTTGGGGACACAAGAGACTCTTTGTTATTTGGTTGCAGTGTTGTTTGAGAGAGACCATCTTCATCCTACGCCTCCCACGGATTGATAAACCTTAGATCATCCACTTGGAGGCCCATCACGAGTGTAACAACCACGATGCGGCTATATCTCCCATGTGTCGGAGCACGACTTAGAGGCATAACCGCATAGTAGGCATGTCGCAAGAGGGGTAATCTTTACACATCCCATGTACTGAATGAGAAAGAGATAAAGAGTTGGCTTACAATCACGACTTCACACAATACATGAATATAGCATCACATCATCCAAAATACAATCAAGGTTCGACTACGGAACCAAAATAAAGACAACCCCAAATGCATAAGATCCCCGATCGCCCCAACCGGGCTCCACTACAAATGGTCTGGAGAGGAACATAGTAACGTCCTGAATCCTCGTCGAACTCCCACTTGAATTCAGTCGCATCCCCTGGAATGGCATCATCGGCAACTGGATCTGGTTTTGGAAGTAATCTGTGAGTCACGGGGACTCAGCAATCTCACACCCTCGCGATCAAGACTATTTAAGCTTATGGGTAGGAAAAGGTAGTGAGGTGGAGCTGCAGCAAGCACTAGCATATATGGTGGCTAACTTACGCAAATGAGAGCGAGAAGTGAAGCAAATCAAGGTTGAGAAGCTATAAGATCAAGAAGTGATCCTAGAACTACTTACGTTCAAGCATAACACGAGACCATGTTCTCTTCCCGGACTCCACCAAAAAGAGACCATCACGGCTACACACGCTGTTGATTCATTTAAATTAAGTTTAGTGTCAAGTTTTCTACAACCGGATATTAACAAATTCCCATCTACCCATAACCGCGAGCACGGCTTTCGAAAGTTCAAAACCCTGCATGGGTGTCCCAACTTAGCCCATCACAAGCTCTCATGGTCAACAAAGGATATTCCTTCTCCCAGGAAGACCCGATCAGACTCGAAATCCCGGTTACAAGACATCTCGACAATGGTAAAACAAGACCAGCAAAGCCACCCGAATGTGCCGACAAATCCTGATAGGAGCTGCACATATCTCGTTCTCAGGGCACACCGGATAAGCAATCCGTACAACTAAAACCAACCCTCGAGTTTCCCCGAGGTGGCGCTGCAAAGGGCTCTAGTTTGGACCAACACTCATAGGAGCACTAGCCCGGTGGTTTAAAATAAAGAAGACCCTTGAGTCTGCGGAACCGAAGGGAAAAGGCTTAGGAGGCAAATGGTAAAACCAAGGTTGGGCCTTGCTGGAGGAGTTTTATTCAAGGCGAACTGTCAAGGGGTTCCCATTATAACCCAACCGCGTAAGGAACATAAAATCAAGGAACATAACACCGGTATGACGGAAACTAGGGCGGCAAGAGTGGAAGAAAACACCAGGCATAAGGTCGAGCCTTCGACCCTTTACCAAGTATATAGGTGCATTAAAGTAAACAAGATATAATAATGATATCCCAACAATAATCATGTTCCAACAAGGAACAAACTCCAATCTTCACCTACAACTAGGAACGCTATAAGAGGGGCTGAGCAAGGCGGTAACATAGCCAAACAACGATTTGCTAGGACAAGGTGGGTTAGAGGTTTGACATGGCAAAATGGGAGGCATGATATAGCAAGTGGTAGGTATCGCGGCATCGGCATTGTAATAGAGCGAGCAACTAGCAAGCAAAGATATAAGTGATTTCGAGGATATGGTCATCTTGCCTGCAAAGTTCTCCGAGTTGACATAAGCTTGATCCTTGTAAGCATACTCAACGGGTTCCTCGATCACGTACTCGTCTCCCGGCTCTACCCAAGGAAAGAACACAAGCAAGGGAAACACAATCAACCACAGTGCAATGTGCAAGCAACATGATGCAAAACATGACATGATATGCGGGATGTAATATGCAATGCATATGCGTGCTATGGAAGGAAAAGATTGGACCAGGCCTCAACTTGGAAAACCAAGAGCGCCGCTGGAAAGATGAGTTGAATTCGGTCGAAATCAATATAAAGATCACCGGAATCGGATGCACGGTTTGCAAATGGCAAGCAAAACAATAATGGCACAATCCTGCGATTAACAGCACGATGTCATCTAAAATGCAACAAGAAACTAAGCTACTGCACACTAACTGTCGGGGGTTGGGTGCAACATATGCCAATGCATGGCTTATCATAGTGGGAGCGAGTAGAACGTCGCCGGTGTCCGGAAACGGGATGAGGCATAGACACGAACGCCGGCGTACTTTACCCAGGTTTGGGGCCCTCCTAGGAGATAACACCCCTAGTACTGCTCTGCGGGGTCTCCGCATGATCACTAAGGCAAAGTGAATACAAGGGCGCTCCTCGAGCTGTATGCTGAAGGTAGTTGAAGGCACGGCTAGCTCTCTCCTCCCTCTATGATCTGGTCTAGTTCTAATGGGTCGGACCCCTTTGCATGGGTGCCCTGGGGGTTTATATAGGCCTACCCCCAAGGGTACAATGGTAAACTGACTGGGCGCAGGGACCAGCCGTCAGTCTCTTCGCCTGCCGACCCTTCCGCCGACTGTTGGGGCCCGCTGACTGGTCTGGTACGGAGCCGACAGGCCGTACCCGCCGCTTGCGGGTCTTGCCGGCTGCTGGTTACTGTAGCCGTGCTTCTAATGACGCAGGCTTGGTCATGGGGTTGTGGATACAGCCCCGCCGTCTGGCGGGTGATCACTATAGCCAGTCCCTGTCTAGTCAGGTTAATGGCGCGGGGAACCCGTGGGTGGGGCAGGCCGACTCCCGGGGGCCGGCTCCCTACGGGTCCGACTGGTGGCGCTCTTGCCGTCTTCTGGACTCTCGCTGACCGGTAGGGCCCGTCGTCTGTGGACTGTACTGACAGGCCGTTGTGGGCACATGACTCCGCCCATTGGTGCTGATGTTAGGGATGGCATGGCAATAGTGCCGCACCAGACGGAGATCTCCATTGGTACAACGCACTGTGGCCTAGCCATCTCCTGGAAAAGGGGAGGGAGTGGGCTTCACTGTTGCCACTCCCCGTCCCATCCCCCCTGATGAGGGCATGGGCTTTGTTGGTGCCGTGGGCCGACTCCCCGTGGCCGGATTCTCTAGAAGCCGCCAGGCGGGAGTCGGCCGGTCTTGACCTCGCCTGTAGGACTTGGCTGCATGTAGGCAGCCGACTGTTCCTTCAGCCGTCCTCCAGAAGGCGGCTCTTCATCTGGCGTCTCGAGGGGCATAGTCAGCCCGATGTCTTGAAAGGTTTTGGGCCTCGGGTTAGCCTACCCGTGGCCCATTACTCCAAGAGTCATCCCCGAAGCTGATGAGGCGCCGCGGACAATCAGCCGAGGAGCCTCAGCAGTTTCTTTCTCCGAGTGCTTGAGGTGAAAACCTCGTTCGATTTCTGCCGGGCCGACTGGCAGGAGTCGGACTTGCCCAATTTGACTCGTCCAAAATTTTCGAATGCCCCGGCGGGATCCCAGTGGCGTACTAGCCAAGCTTCCAGGCCGCCGCCCGTCACGTGGCAACGAGCGGCCGGGCCAGTCTGCTCTCCCACATGCGCGATGGGGCATGCCTACAGGTGGGGCCCTCCACTACCGCGCCTCGGCGCACGAGCGGATCCGCTACGGCCGGGGTGGACGGTTGAGGTTCCCGCGGAGTTACTACGTGCAGTAACTTTGCGCGATAAATGTGGGGGCGCGGGATAGTGGGCGCAGTAGATCCCACAACCGCCCCATCGGCTTCGCAGCCCATGAGTCTATAAGTAGGGGGAGGAGGGAGAGCGGCGGAGCACGTGCGCCCCGCCTCCTCATACTTCTTCTTCTTTTCCCTCTCGCCGCTGCGCCTCAAGCTACGTCGACGCTGCGGTGGTCCGCTCACAATTAGCTCTTCCTCCGCCGTCACGCCCCCTACGGCGCACTCCGGCACCTGGGACGGTTCGGAGGTCCATGACGATCACGTCGATTTCCTCCGCAAGACGCGTCGGCTGCCCGGCGAGGACATCGTGCGCGTCCGTCTCGCGCGGAGGGGGGAAATCTCGCTGGCGCCACAGGAGGATGAGCGGGTCGTCTTCTGCTCGCACTGCCTACGAGGCCTTGGCTTACCGGCGAGCAGCTTCTTCCGCTCTTTTCTTGAATTCTACGGTCTCCAGTCGCACCACCTCACCCCAACACGGTGGTGCTGTTGTCCTCCTTCGTCACCTTGTGCGATGGCTTCATCGGTGTTCTCCCCACCATCGAGCTCTGGTGGGAGTTTTTCTACTCCAAGCTCAGCACCCAAGCCGCGGGCATGCCGGCTCAGTGCGGCGCATTCATCGCCGTGCGGAGGTCGGGGGCCGACAACCCGTTTCCCTCCATGAAGCTGACAAAGTCGGTGAAGATGTGGCAGCGGTCGTACTTCTACGTGAAGAACGTCTCCCCGGAGGGCGACTAGGTCAATCTGCCGGCCTACGTAGCCGGCCCGCCGGCGGGGAGGCAGCCCAACTGGTCTTATCGGGCCAGGACGCTGGCGCCCTTAGGAGCCAGCGCCGTCGCGCGACTCCGAGTGCCGACGCTGTCGGAGGACCTGACCAGGCCGGATTTGCTGTCCACCTTTGTGGCGCGCCGAGTGCCCCACTCCAAGGTCGCCCCCACATGATTTGCTAGATGAGCGGGCATCGGGACCCGAGTCAGATGTGCACCAAGGAAATGCCTCACGAGGAGGTAGCCTATATGGTGAATTATCTTGCGAGCTGCGACCTCAAAGAAGAGTGGCAGTTTGGCAAGGAGCCGTATTCACGTGCCGCCCCTCCCCCTCTGGTGAGTCATTTCTTTTTCTCTTTTTCTTTGACTCTGTCGACTTTGTTGTTGCTGAGACCGTCTTCTCCGATATGACCAGTCGGCTTTGGTCAGAACCCCCTCCTCCAGCCAGCAGCTGGCACCGTGGGGCCGGACCGTGAATTCCTCCCCGACCAGGCGGAGAGCAACGTTGACGACCCTGACTTGGGGGCGGCGGCCCTAGAGGACAATGCCGAGGGAGGAGGCGGCGCAATGGGTGGCCCGAGACTTGGGGCCAGTCTCGAGGACTGGCCTGACGATGACGAGGAGGTCGCCCCGTGCCACTAGGAAGGAGCCGGTCAGCCGGACGCGAGCTCATCCGCCGAGCCGAACGCCCAAGGCAGCACTAAGAAGCGCAGGGCCGGGACGAGCCTGTTCGGCAGCCGGCCGAAGAAGCCCAAGGGCTCAGCCGCGGCGACCAAGCGGGACGAAGTGGCCGCAAAGGCCAACCGCTTCCGCAAGGTGGTGAAGACGCCGCAGCTGGTTTCTGCGTAACTGCTACCTTCCTTTGCGCCTTCCCTCTTTCTTCGTTCACTCCATCTAAAATTCCTTTGCTTTACATTCTTGACTTTACGGCCCCACTCTATTTCGAGAAGTCGCCCGCCGGCTCCGTCATGAAGTCGGCGAAGACCTCCTCCACTACCCATCGGATTGATCCGGCCGGTGACCTCTGGGAGGTGACGGAGTGGAACACACGGGAGGCATGCGAGGAGCGGGAAGCCGCCCGCCTGAAGAAGGCGGAAGCCGACAAGGCGGAGGCCGCCACCCTGAAGAAACTAAAGGAAGCCGAGGCCGCCGATGCGGAGAAGAAGCGTGCTGAAGAAGCCACACACCGCCAGTCGGCAGTGTTCGTCGTCCCTCTGAACTCTGCGCCGCCACCACCGGAGTTCACGATGTAGACTGGGGAAGTCGGCGACGAAAACCCGATCATGGAGAGGGACGGTGACGACATCGCCACGCCAGACGTAATCGTGCCGCCACCGCCGCTGTCCGGGAGCGCGCCAGGCGGTCAGCCGGCGGACCCGCCGGTGCCACCAACTGAAGACGTGGTGGCGACGGGCCTGGCTCTCAAGGTCGGCACGCCAACGCACCGCCGTCTCGCGAAGGCGGCCTCGGCGCCGCGCCCTCTGGAGACCGGTGCCACGAGTTCCACGATCTCGGACACCGAGGTGACGAGCGCCGCGCCCACTATGTGGGTGCGGGGAGGCGGGATGGGCCCGTTGAACCGGGCGCTTTTGGACGTCCAAGCCAAGCTCTGAGCCGAGGGCGATGCCATCAGGAATGCACCTAGGCTTAACTGGCGTCGTGAGTAGCCATCCGGGTATGCGTCCTTCCTTCTTTGTTTTTGTTTCTTGTTTTTCTTTGTGGGGGCGCGCCAGGCGCACCCACTGGGTATAGTCTCCGAGTTTCGGGCCGGCTGCTGAGCAGGCGGCTCGGAACTCTAATCGGCGAGTTCCGAGTACCAACACTTGTCTGAAATTTTGTCATAGGATTACCACAACCTTCACGTGACCACCTTCAACGCCAACGTCGAGGAGCTAGCCAAGCGGACCGCCGACTTGTCGGAAAGCCGGGGTGAGTCCTCTTCCTTCTCTGCGGGGGCGCACTGGCGCACCCGCGGGCTGTAGTCCCCGAGATTCGGGCCGACTGCTGAGCAGTCAGGCCGGATCTCCCTGACGACTATTCTTCTTTTCTTGATGATTCCTTTCTTCGCGGGGGCACGCTAGCGCACCCGCGGCCTGTAGTCCCCGAGATTCGGGCCGACTTCTGAGCAGTTGGGCCGGATCTCCCCGGCGACCTTTTTTCCCTGTTGACGACTGACACCTTTTTTCTTCTTCTTCTGCAGAAGACAACGCCACCCTGCAGGAGCAGCTGGGCGAGGCCAACACCGCGTTGCGTGTCAAGGAGGAGGAGTGCGGCCAGCTGGCAGGGGAGCGCGGCCGGCTGGCCGCGCAGCTGGCGGAGCAGAAGGATCTGCTCAAGAAGGCCCAGAAAGATGCGGAGGACAAGGAGACCGTGCTCCTTGTCGAATTCGCGTCTGAGCGCTCCTCCTGGACCGACAAGGAGGTGATGATGTCCTCCGGCTTCCTTGAGATCGAGGATCTTGTCGACGGTGAGCCTCTCCTTGCTTTTCTTCTTTGAGCTGCCGGCTGTTGGTCGAGCCGGCTTCTAATCTTCTAATTTGGCTCTTTGCCATCTTGTCCTGGCAGACTTCTTCCCTGGCCACTCAGACGCCGCCAACCAAGCCATCGAGGCTGATCGTGAAGGGCGGAGGGCGGACGGCGCACAGATGATCGCCAACGCCCCCCGAACTCTTAGCGAGCAGATCCTGAGCATCGAGGCCCGTCTTCGGCCGGCCCACCGGATGCTGCGCCGGCTTCAACGTATCGGCGCCCAGGCGATTGCCGCCCTGTGGCCGGATATGCAGGCACCACGCACCCCAAGTCGGACTGCCAACTGGGTGGAGGTAGCGGCTAGCCGCCTTTAGGCCTGGAAGGGCTCTTCAGCACGGGCTGGAGCGCGTCGGGCCTTAGAGTTCGTCAAGGCGTGGTATCCTAGGCTGAGTCTAGCCCAGCTAGCCACGTTCCGGCTAGAAGCTCAGGCGGAGTTGGCTGTCATGGAATACAATCTCGTCAAGCGCGCAACGTCGATCGCCGAATACACCAACACCAGCGTCTTCGTCCCAAAGCGAGCTGAGAATGGTGAGGAGGCGCCGCTGGAGTGGTTCGGGCTGAACCCGGACGACAGCGAGGACTCGGCGGAGGTGATTGACTCCAGTGGCGAGGAAGAAGGCGAGGCAGAGGAAGGGGACGAGGAGGAGGCACCAGAGGACGGAGCAGACGGCCAGCCCCAACTCAACTGCGCCTCTAGCAACGAGCCGCGCCCAACCGAGCCGGCTGCTGCCAGAGGCGACCAAGCAGAGACCAACCACCCGGCCGCTCCGGCAACTGGCACTGCCGACCCTACCGGTCCTCCGAATCTATCTGTAGTTTCCTAGGCTGCCACTTCATCTTTGCTTTTATCTGCTTAATAGTCTCGATGAACTTGTTAATTTGCACAATTCCACCCACGGGGTGTATCTTGAACTTCTGTTTTGAAGATTCGGCCAAGGGCCTTTTCTATGTAAATATTTCTCCGTGTTCTATCTCTTCTTTCTTATTGCTCTTTGGCTTTTTCCTTTGCCGCCTTCCCTTGGTTGTCTTCTTGCCAGTCGGACAACCGCTCTGCGGACTGTTGCTGGATCAAGTACTTAGCTTCTTTGGGAAGGCAAGTACTTAGCCGTTTAGAGTTTTTTTAGCAACTTAATTAGAAAACAGCGATCCGGCTGCTCAAGAGTCCGTTGTAGAAGGCTGGAAGCCGGCTTAAACTATGTACATGTTTTGAGTCCTTAGCCATTTTTCATGTGGACACACATTCTACCTTACTCCTGCCCACCAGACAGTCGCTCTGCAAGCTGCAGCTTCTAACAGGAGATGGCTTAAGTGCCACACACTACTTGTCCGGCTGCAGGAAGTCATTTCATAGTATAAGGCGGCAAGTCCCCGGGCCGACTAGTTGAACCCGGTGCCCAATGGCATAACAAAGAATAACATACTCATAGGCATAATTCTTATCATATAGATAAAAGTGGGCAGTCCCCGAGCTATTCTTGGGGGACCCGAGGTCTTCGTACTTTAATACAAAAGGTAGCGTGGTACATACTGCATTAACTGTAAAATCATCAGAGGAGGTTTACATTCCATGGCCGCTCCATCTCTTTTCCGGAGTCGTCCCTCTTGTGTGCTCGGGGCTTCTGAGCATCGATCAGGTTGTAGGAGTCGTTGCCCAACACTTTGCTGCTGATAAAAGGGCCTTCCCAAGGTGCTGAGAGCTTGTGCTAGCCGGCTGTTCGCTGAATCAGCCGAAGCACAAGGTCTCCTTCTTGGAAAGATCTCGGCTTGACCTTCCTGCTGTAGTATCGGTGCAGGCTCTGCTGGTAGATGCTGGACCGGCTGAGTGCCAACAGCCGGCCCTCTTCCAGCAGATCGACACCGGTGCGATAGCCAGCCTCGTTCTGCTCCGTAGCCGTGTCAAGGAGTCGCTGGACGTGCTCCGTTATCAAGCGATGTTCTTCGCCCTCGAATTTGTCCAGCTCGTCCGCCACCACCTGAGTAGTTCAGATGTTCTCCGCAAGCATGGCGTAAATGGGGCGATTTGCCCCGAACAGGTTGGCGATGGCCACGCCGCGCTGCTGGAGCCGGCGTGCCACCCACAGCACGGTCCATCTCGCGCTGGTAGGCCTCTGATAGGCGTCTCATGCTGGCTAACTTCTTGGCGCCTTCGACTAGCTGAGGGCGGCGTGCCTCCAGCGTCTTCGGGAATGGGCGTTGCCAGGTCTTGCAGCACCGCGTTGAGCGGGTCATAATCACCCCCGCCGGAGTGCTCGCCGTGATCAATGACAAGCACTTCCATGACGGTACTTGCGCCGCTCTCCGCGCAAGGGAGCGGCTCGTCGTAGACCACCACGTTGGTGGGGAACGTGTCAAGCGACGCGGTGTCGGAGTCAACCAACATCGGATCGGTGGAGCCTATGGACTCCAAGTCCCCAGCTGGCTCGCTGGAGACGTGGAGTTGATCGAGGAGGCCCGCAAGGAGGCTCTCGGGGCCGCCTGTGCCCGCGTCGGGTGTGGGATCGTCGGAGAGGTGGAACTCACGTACAAGGTCGGCGAGGCAACTGACCGCGCAGGCGATTTCAGCGCCATGCAGCGTGTCGACGCAGACTCCGTCTAGCGTGCCGGGCTGGCTGTGCTCGCTAGGGTGGAAAAGGGTTCCCGTCCAGAACAAATCTCCGGACGACGGTGCACCTTGCCCCATGGTGGGCGCTAAATGTCGGGGGTTGGGTGCGACATATGCCAATGATGGCTTATCATGGTGGGAGCGAGTAGAACTTCGCCGGTGCCTGGAAACGGGATGAGGCGTAGACACGAAGGCCGGCGTACTTTACCTGGGTTTAGGGCCCTCCTAGGAGATAACACCCCTAGTCCTGCTCTGCGGGGTCTCCGCATGATCACTAAGGCAAAGTGAATACAAGGGCGCTCCTCGAGCTGTATGCTAAAGGTAGGAGAAGGTAGGGCTAGCTCTCTCCTCCCTCTATGATCTGTTATAGTTCTAATGGGTCGGACCCCTATGCATGGGTGCTCTAGGGGGTTTATATAGGCCTACCTCCAGGGGTACAATGGTAAACTCACTGGGCGCAGTGCCCAGCCGTCAGTCTCTTTGCCTGCCGGCCCTTCCGCTGACTATTGGGGCCCGCCGACTGGTCTGGTACGGAGCCGACAGGCCATACCCGCCGCTTGCGGGTCTTGCCGGCTGCTGATTACTGTAGTCGTGCTTCTAATGACGCAGGCTTGGTCATGGGGTCATGGCTACAGCCCCGCCGTCTGGCGGGTGATCACTATAGCCACTACAAGTCTCGTCTGGTTAGTGGCGCGGGGAACCCGTGGGAGGGGCAGGCCGACTCCCGGGGGCCGCCTCCCTATGGGTCCGACTAGTGGCGCTCTTGTCGTCTTCTGGACTCTTGCTGACCGGTATGGCCCATCGTCCGTGGACTGTACTGACAGGCCGTCGTGGGCACAGACTCCACCCACTGTTGCTGATGTCAGGGATGGCATGGCAACAGTGCCGCGCCAGACGGAGATCTCCGTTGGTACAGCGGACTGTGGCTTAGCCATCTCTTGGAAAAGGGGAGGGAGTGGGCTTCACTGTTGCCACTCACCGTCCCATCCCCCCTGATGAGGGCATGGGCTTTGTTGGTGCCGTGGGCCGACTCCCCGTGGCCGGCTTCTCTGGAAGCCGCCAGGCGGGAGTTCGTCGTTCTTGACGTCGCCTCTAGGACTTGGCTGCATACGGGCAGCCGACTATTCCTTCAGCCATCTCCAGAAGGCGGCTCTTCATCTGGCGTCTCGAGGGGCGCAGTCAGCCCTGATGTCTTGAAAGGTTTTGGGCCTCGGGTTAGCCTACCCGTGGCCCATTACTCCGACACTAACATAGCAACAAAGCACATGGATGGGATCTACTCAAGATGCTTGATAAAAGATGAACACTGAGCTACGGCTAAATCACACAATAGCTTGTTCAAACAAGCATGGCAAAAGTACAAAAGATATCAGCTTCACAGACTTTGTGAAAATACTAACCTGTCAGGATTTAACACCGGGAAGCAATGTATAGAGCAAGATAACAACATGCTACAGGATCAGATCATAGCAACACAAGGCATGGCATGAAACTACTAAAAGCATATAACAAAAGTACCTTACTGACCATAAGCCAAAAGGGCACAGAAAACATCATGGCACCCATGTAAACATAGAAAATTTCGTTAACAGATTCAGACTTAGCAGAAAACTGGACATGGCAAAAAAACAGAGTTACGTAGGCACGTTTGCGAGCTCGATGCACTCACCACAAGGAATTGCATGACAAAATAAGCATACACCCAACAAGAAGACATGATCAAGAAGCTAAACATGGCAGGGACAATCTCATAGCATGCATGGATCAACTACAACAACCTTGGCAAAATTGATTAACACGTAAACAATCTACCAGGAACATTTTATATCAAAAGTAGAGCAAGATTGAGTCATGCTAGGGGACTCCATAAATGCAAACAAAGACATGAATGTATAGAGCACAATCATATGCCCAAATCATCCTTACTGAACATACTCAAAAGAGGCATGGTTCACTCTGTAGCAACATGAATACATGGCATAAAATTAACAACAGGGAAATGACTTAGTAGAATTCTAAGTCCCTGAAATCAGCAATATTATGAGAGCTCCTTTGCATGCATGTGCTAGTCACCACATCGATCACAAAAATACATGGCATACACCCCTGTAAAGATGGCATGACATAGCCCAAAACACATGTAGAGCTCAAGTCCATAGGAGGCCCACAATAATCATGGAAAAAATGACAAATGCTCATAAACTGATAAGAATCTGGAACTAACATTTTACAGCACTCTTGCAACAGTCATTAGGGCATCAAGATGGACTCAAACAAGCATGGTGCAATGGAACAAAATGAAGAGGGCATCATGATGAACATTTTGGTATATTACACGCCCAAAATGGAGCTACGGATGCAGAGATATGGCATGAGGAATAGTGCTAGAAAATGCAAAAATAAAAGGACTTGGGGCAAAATCGGGTTAACCCTAAATTCCAGATCCAGACCCAGGCGCGACGCGGATGACGAGGTTCGCCGGAGAACGCTACGATGGCCGGAGTTTGACGGAGGAGCGGCCGGAGGAGCGGGGGAGGTGGCCGAAGAAGCGGGACGAGGCGGCGCCGGAGCTCCTGGGCGGGGAGAGGGGAGCGGCGACTGGAGTGGCGGCGGAGGGCGGCGCGGCGACCGGAGCGGCGGCGTCCGGTGC
>NC_057806.1:154832974-154842516 GCF_018294505.1 Triticum aestivum
GCGGCGCCAGGCGCACGATGCGAGCGGGCGGGGAGGCGCACGGGCGGCGGTTCAGGCCCCGCGGGCCTGCGGCGGGCCGGTGGCGGTGACACGTGGCAGCGCAGGGTTGGATGGACGATGGTGGCGGACGCGTCCGTCTCCGCCCAGATGTGTCCGGCAGCGCGAGGGGAGGAAGACCTAGGGTTTATCCGCGAAACTTCGGGGAGATGCACATATTTATAGATAGAGGGAGCTAGGAGAGTCCAAATTAGGTGCGGTTTTCGGCCACGCGATCATGATCGAATGGCCGAGGGGATGGAGGGGGTTTGGATGGGTTTTGGTCCACTTTGGAGGGGTGTTGGGCTGCAACACACATGAGGCCTTTACGGTTAACCGTTGGAGTATCAAACGAACTCCAAATGGCACGAAACTTGACAGGTGGTCTACCGGTGGTGTAACAAGGCCGCTTGACAAGTCTCGGTCCAATCCGAGAACGTTTAACACCCGCACACGAAAAGAGACAAAAGGGGGCGCCGGAGGACATAGGAGTGCCGGATCGCAAAACGGACACCGGGGAAAATGCTCGGATGCATGACACAAACACGTATGCAAATGCGATGCACATGATGACGTGATATGAGATGCATGACATGGACAAAATGCAAAACAAAGACAAAACCCAACCACGAGGGAATATCATAACTTAGAGCCGAAAATGGCAAGAGTTGGAATACAAATATGGCAAATTACATCCGGGGTGTTACAACACTCCACCACTACGAAAGGATCTCATCTCGAGATCTAGGACTGAAAAAACTCCGGATATTTGGAATGGAGGTGGTCCTCGCGTTCCCAGGTGGCTTCTCGGTCGGAATGATGTGACCACTTCACTTTGAGGAATTTGATAGACTTGTTGCGATTCTTGCACTCGGTTTCTTCAAGAATAGCAACGGGATGCTCATGATAAGACATGTCTTCTTGGAGATCAATCTCTTCGAAGTTGATGGTGCGGTCAGGAGTTTTGAAACACTTGCGAAGCTGTGACACATGAAACACGTCGTGCACATTTGCGAAGTTGGACGGAAGCTCAAGTTGATAGGCGAGATCGCCTCTTTTTCCAATGATCTTGAAAGGACCCATGTATCTAGGGGAAAGCTTCCCTTTGATACAGAAGCGACGAGTACCTTTCATTGGAGAGACATGGAGGTAGACATGGTCTCCAATCTCGAAAGCCAAGTCATGATGCTTGCTATCATAGTAACTCTTCTGACGCGATTGCACGGCTTTGAGATTTTCACGAATGACTTTGCACATTTCTTCAGCCTCTGTGATCAAGTCATTGCCAAGAAGTTGGCATTCACAGTCTCTCACCAATTAAGAGGAGTACGACACTTTCTGCCATAGGGAATCTCGAATGGGGCCTTTCCCGAACTCGCCTGGAAGTTGTTGTTGTAGGAGAACTCGGCATATGGAAGACAATCTTCCCACTTAATACCGAAAGAAATGACACAAGCCCTGAGCATATCTTCAAGAATTTGATTTACTCGCTCGACTTGTCCACTAGTTTGAGGATGAAAAGCTGTGCTGAAGCGAATGTTGGTGCCCATGGCCTTCTGAAGGGAATCCCAGAACTTATAAGTAAAGATGCTTCCATGATCTAAAGATATCAACTGTGGAATGCCGTGTAAGGAGACAATCCTGGGGGTATATAGCTCTGCCAACTGAGCTGCTGTGATAGATTCTTTGATAGGAAGAAAATGAACCACTTCAGTGAGCTTGTCGATGACAACAAAGATAGCATCATTGCCACGCTTGGACTTGGGAAATCCAGTCACAAAGTCCATCTCAATATGATCAAACTACCATTCTTGAATGGCAAGAGGTTGGAGGAGACCAGCTGGCCGTTGGTGTTCTGCTTTCACTCTTCTGCAGCCATCACATTCATTCATGAACTGAGCAATCTCGCGCTTCATTCGAGTCCACCAATACGACTGCTTGAGGTCATGGTACATCTTTGTACTTCCAGGATGAATAGATAGGAGTGAGTCATGAGCCTCGTTCATAATGACTTTACGAAGGTCACCTTTAGGAACAACAATTCGATCCTCAAAGAATAGCGTATCTTTGTCATCAAGGCGATAGCACTTGTACTTGGGTTGGCTCTTGGCAATACCAATCTTCACCTTGTTCACCGTTGCATCAAGAAGTTGAGCCTCACGAATCTGATCTTCCAAAGTAGGAGAGACTTGGAGGTTGGCAAGGAATCCTTAAGGAACAACTAGGAGATTAAGTTTGCAGAAAGCTTCACAAAGATGCGGTTGGAAGGGCTTGAGAATCAAACTGTTGCAGTAAGCCTTCCTGCTCAAAGCGTCAGCAATGACATTGGCCTTGCCTGGGGTATATTCAATACTCGGATTATACTCTTGAATCATTTTGACCCAACGAGTATGCCTGAGGTTGAGGTTGGGTTGAGTGAAGATGTACTTGAGACTCTTATGATCAGTGAAGATGTCCACTTTCCTTCCCAACAAGAGATGTCTCCAAGTTAAAAGAGCATGGACAACTGCCGCCAACTCGAGGTCATGAGTGGGGTAGTTCTTTTCGTTGGGCTTCAACTGGCGAGAGGTATAGGCCACAACTTTCTTCTCTTGCATTAACACAGCACCGAGACCTTGCAGGGAAGCATCACAGAAACCTCAAATGGTTTGGATTCATCAGGAGGAGTCAGAACTGGAGCTGTGACTAGCTTCTCTTTGAGGGTGTTGAAAGCGATGTCACATTCAGGCGTCCAGACATACTTCGCATGCTTCTGGAGGAGGTTGGAAAGAGGCTTCGTGATCTTAGAGAAATTCTCAACGAATCTACGACAATAGCTTGCGAGCCCAAGAAAGCTGCGGAGCTGCTTCACATTCCGAGGCGGTTCCCAATTCACAATTGTAGATACCTTCTCAGGATTAACAGCTATGCCCTTGGCAGAGATTATATGCCCAAGGTAGAGAACCTTATCGAGCCAAAACTCGCACGTTGAAAGCTTCGCATAGAACTGATGTTCTCTGAGTTTGTCCAGCACCAATCTGAAATTCTTGGCATCATCCTCCTTGTTCTTGGAAAATACCAAAATGTCATCGAGATAGACCAAGACGAAGTCATTTGTCTATGGGTTGAAGATGAAGTTCATCATGCGAGAGAACGTTGGAGGAGCATTGACAAGGCCGAAAGACATGACAGTATATTCATAAGAACCATAGCTTGTTCTGAAAGCTGTCTTGGGGATATCTTGTTCACGAATGCGAATTTGATGATAGCCCATACAGAGGTCAAGCTTGGAGAATACTTGAGCACCCTTGAGTTGTTCGAAAAGCTCATTGATGTTGGGAAGTGGGTACTTGTTCTTTATGGTCTTCTTGTTCAATGGACGGTAGTCGACACAAAGTCGGTCCGTGCCATCCTTCTTCTTGACAAAAAGAACACCACAACCCCATGGAGAAGAACTCGGTCGGATCAGACCCATACGCTCTTGTATATCGAGTTGTTTCTTCAGCTCCTTCAACTCTTTTGGTCCAAGCTTGTAAGGACGTTCATAAACAGGTTCCGTTCCAGGCTCAAGATCGATAACGAATTCAACTGGCCGGTGAGGAGGCATTCCTGGAAGCTCTTCTGGAAAGACGTCTTGATATTCACAAACGACTGGAATCTAAGAGATGGCATTCAACTCGCCCTTCTCATTGAGAGAAAACAGTCGAATGGTATCATCACGAGTGGCATAGATGATCACATCCTTAGACGAGTGTGTCAATTGAATCTTCCTGGCAGCACACTCAAGTTGAGCCTTGTGCTTAGAAAGCCAGTCCATTCCGAGAATAAGATCAATATCCGAGTTACCAAGAACAATAGGAGAAGACAGAAACTTATAGTCACCCATCTTGATAGACATATCCGGAATGAATACTCGAGAAGTCGTTTGTCGGGCTGGAGAAACAATAGATAGAGGTCTCGGCAATACTTGAGTAACCAAATCATGCATAGCCACAAAAGGTCTTGGAATGAAAGAATGTGATGCACCAGTATCAAAAAGAACTTTTGCAGGAATATCATTGACAGGAAGGTTACCCATGATCTCTTCTGACGAGTCCTCTGCCTCAGCTGCGTTCATCATGTTGACCTTTGCTAACTTGGGATTATGCTTGACCACTGCATTGCTGGCATATCTCACAGGAGGAGGAGGCGGAAGACGCCTCTGGTTGAAGCATTTTTTTGCATAGTGACCCTTCTGTTGACACTTGCTGCACATAACCTCTGAGAGCGGACGGTGATACGGAGCACTTGACCTTGGAGCATGAGACAAAGCTTTGTTCTGAAAGCCTGGGCTGGGTGGGTGGGAAGATCCATTGCCACCTTTGCTCTTCTGCTGATAAGGCTGACAGAACGGAGGAGGAGGAGGCAACCAGTACTTTTGCTACTTAGTTGCTACTTGAGTTGAAGATGAAGGAGTTGTATCCCTGACTCTCCTAGTAGAAGAATCGCACTTGAGCTGAACAGCCTCTTGCTTTAGTGCCATGTTGTAGAACTCATCATATTGTTTCAGCTCAAAAAGCACGAGCGCTAGTTGCAGATATTCTCTAAGGCCACCTCTGAATTGATAAATCATGCTCTTCTCGTTAGGGATGTCTTGCTTGGCGAAGCGAGCGAGCCTCTGGAACATGATGTTGTATTGGTAAACAGACATACTGCCTTGCTTCAGATTGCGGAACTCCTCACACTTACTCTCAACAACACTTTGAGCAATGTGGTGAGCTTTGAAGTCTCGGCGAAAATCATCCCGGGTAATCACACGACCTCCTCTGGAATCTTTGTATTGTTGATACCACTCAGCAGCTTGGTCTTTGAGTTGGAATGAAGCAAACTTGACATAGTCCTCAGGCCTGACATTGCTACACTCAAAATGTTTGCAGATATCCATGAGCCAATCATCAGCGTTTGTGGCCTCGACACAGTTATTGAAGGACTTCGGCTGGTTTGCGAGGAATTGGTTGAGGGTAGCAAACTGAACTTGATTGTTGCCATGGCCTTGATTTCCTTGGTTGCGCTCTTGAAAGAGTTGCATAAGCATCTGCGTATTGGGGTTGGTGGCGGCCATCACAGCTTGCCATGCCTCTAGAGGTGGAGGTGGTGGTGGTGGTTCCGGATTCTGACGCATTGGAGGAGCCATCCTGAAGAGGGTGACATCCGTTAGCATCTTGAAAGACATATATTCCAGCTGAATCAATGGATCGAAATTGCGACATTTAGTCTTAACATTCGAACAAGAATGAACCAATGAATTCCAAGGTAAATGATCACACTTCCATAAGTTGAGAAGCCACTTAGATAAAGGTAGATGATAAAGCAACAAGGTATGAATATGAACAAATACTTGGTAAGGATTACCCAATCACAAACCAAATATCTGTGGAAGAAATACTAGAGCTACAAGAATTCCCACCTATGAAACTCCCGAAACTGTCCGGTTATGCAATGGGGTGTTGGGGATACAGGGGAAGCATAATATCTCACCCAAAACTAGCAAATCCTACATCCAGCTGTATCCATCCTTCAACACATAACCAAGAAACATTCGGAAATCATTTACCTCAAACTTCGAAAAGCATCCGTTATACGAGTTATGGCAATACTCCCGAACTCCTGCCCCAGTACTGGGTGGCGTCGAGGTTATCTCACCAACAACTGCCTAAAAGAGATTTTTAATGTCGGCGAACTCAGGTATTCCAGAACTGTAATGATAAAATTGTGACGACAACACCTCGGAGCTCAACTCCCCGGGACACTGCCACACCCCCTAAATGTCAGGAGGCACCAAGAACAATGTTCTCGTCACGAAACCATCGGAAAGATTCCAAGATACCCGCGTGATCCTAAAAAAATTTCATGAAATTTGAGAAGAGAAGAGTCAAAACTCTACGTCAGGAGGCCTCACCAGAGCGACGAAGGGTCTTAGGAGTAAAAAGAATCCTACTCTCTGATATATATAATCCTATAAGACTCAAAATATTTTTCTAGACTCAACAACGCCAGCGATTCGATCAAGTAGGGGGCTCCTAAGTCGGGGAATGCTCTGATTACCAACTTGTAACACCCACGATGCGGCTATATCTCCCATGTGTCAGAGCATGACTTAGAGGCATAACCGCATAGTAGGCATGTCGCAAGAGGGGTAATCTTTACACATCCCATGTACTGAATGAAGAGTTGGCTTACAATCGCCACTTCACACAATACATAAATATAGAATTACATCATCCAGAATACAAATCAAGGTCTGACTACGGAACCAAAATAAAGACAACCCCAAATGCATAAGATCCCCGATGGCCCCATCTAGGCTCCACTACTGATCGTCTGGAAAGGAAACATAGTAACGTCCTGAATCCTCATCGAACTCCCACTTGAGTTCAGTCGCATCCCCTGGAATGGCATCATTGGCACCTGCATCTGGTTTTGGAAGTAATCTATGAGTCACGGGGACTCAGCAATCTCACACCCTCGCGATCAAGACTATTTAAGCTTATGGGTAGGGAAAGGTAGTGAGGTGGAGCTGCAGAAAGCACTAGCATATATGGTGGCTAACTTACGCAAATGAGAGCGAGAAGAGAAGCAAAGCACGGTTGAGAAGCTATAAGATCAAGAAGTGATCCTAGAACTACTTACGTTCAAGCATAACACGAGACCGTGTTCTCTTCCCGGACTCCGCCGAAAAGAGACCGTCACGGCTACACACGCTGTTGATTCGTTTAAATTAAGTTTAGTGTCAAGTTTTCTACAACCGGATATTAACAAATTCCCATCTGCCCATAACCGCGGGCACGGCTTATGAAAGTTCAAAACCCTGCAGGGGTGTCCCAACTTAGCCCATCACAAGCTCTCACGGTCAACGAAGGATATTCCTTCTCCCAGGAAGACCCAATCAGACTCGGAATTCCGGTTACAGGACATCTCGACAATGGTAAAATAAGACCAGCAAAGCCACCCGAATGTGCCGACAAATCCCGATAGGAGCTGCACATATCACGTTCTTAGGGCACACCGGATAAGCAATCCGTACAACTAAAACCAACCCTCGAGTTTTCCCGAGGTGGTGCTGCAAGGGGCTCTAGTTTGGACCAACACTCAGAGGAGCACTGGCCCGGGGGTTTAAAATAAAGATGACCCTTGAGTCCACGGAACCCAAGAGAAAAGGCTTAGGTGGCAATTGGTAAAACCAAGGTTAGGCCTTGCTGGAGGAGTTTTATTCATGGTGAACTGTCAAGGGGTTCCCACTATAACTCAACCGCGTAAGGAACGCAAAATCAAGGAACATAACACCGGTATGACGGAAACTAGGGCGGCAAGAGTGGAACAAAACACCAGGCATAAGGCCGAGCCTTCCACCCCTTACCAAGTATACAGGTGCATTAAAGTAAACAAGATATAATAATGATATCCCAACAATAATCATGTTCCAACAAGGAACAAACTCCAACACCTGCAACTAGCAATGCTATAAGAGGGGCTAAGCAAAGCGGTAACATAGCCAAACAACGGTTTGCTAGGACAAGGTGGGTTAGAGGCTTGACATGGCAAAATGGGAGGCATGATATAGCAAGTGGTAGGTATCGCCGCATAGGCATAGTAATAGAGCGAGCAACTAGCAAGCAAAGATAGAAGTGATTTCGAGCGTATGGTCATCTTGCCTGCAATGTTCTTCGAGTTGACGTAAGCTTGATCCTCGTAAGCGTACTCAATGGGTTCCTCGATCACGTACTCGTCTCCCGGCTCTACCCAAGGCAAGAACACAAGCAAGGGAAACACAATCAACCACCATGCAATGCGCAAGCAACATGATGCAAAACATGACATGATATGCGGGATGTAATATGCAATGCATATGCGTGCTCCGGAAGGAAAAGATTGGACCAGGCCTCAACTTGGCATACCAGGAGCGCCGCTGGAAAGATGAGTTGATTTCGGTCGAAATTGATATAAAGATCACCGGAATCAGATGCACGGTTTGCAAATGCCAAGCAAAATAATAATGGCACAATCCTGCGATTAACAGCACGATGCCATCAAAAATGCAATAAGAACCTAAGCTACTGCACTCTAACATAGCAACAAAGCACATGGCTGGGATCTAATCAAGATGCTTGACAAAACATGAACACTGAGCTACGGCTAAATCACACAATAGCAGGTTCAAACAAGCATGGCAAATGTGCAAAAGATATCAGCTTCACAGACTTGCTGAAAATACGAACATGTCAGGATTTAACATCATGAAGCAATGTTTAGAGCAAGATAACAACATGCTACAGGACTAGATCATAGCAACACAAGGCATGGCATGAAACTACTCAAAGCATATAAAAAAGTCCCTTACTGACCATAAGCCAAAAGGGCACAGAAAACATGATGGCACCCATGTAAACATAGCAAGTTTTGTTAACAGATTCAGACATAGCAGAAAACTGGACATGTCAAAAAACAGAGTTACGTAGGCACGTTTGCGAGCTCGATGCACTCACGACAAGGTATTGCATGCCAAACTAAGCATACACCCAGCAAGAAGACATGATCAAGAAGCTAAACATGGCAAGAACAATCTCATAGCATGCGTGGATCAACTACAACAACCTTGGCAAAATTGATTAACACGTAAACAATCTGCCAGGAACATTTTATAGCAAAAGTAGAGCAAGATTGCGTCCTCCTAGGGGACTCCATAAATGAAAACAAGGACATGGATGGATGGAGCACAATCATATGACCAAATCATCCTTACTGAACGTACTCAAAAGAGGCATGGGTCACTCTGTAGCAACATGAATACATGGCATAAAAATAACAACAGGGAAATGACTTAGTAGAATTCTAAGTTCCTGAAATCAGCAATATTACGAGAGCTACTTTGCATGCATGTGCTAGTCACCACATTGATCACAAAAATACATGGCTTACACCCCTGTAAAGATGGCATGTCTTAGCCCAAAACACATGTAGAGCTCAAGTCCATAGGAGGCACACAATAGTCATGGCAAAAATGACAAATGCTCATAAACTGATAAGAATCAGGAACTAACATTTTATAGCACTCTTGCAACAGTCATTAGGGCATAAAGATGGACTCAAACAAGCATGTTGCAATGTAACAAAATGAAGAGGGCATCATGGTGAACCTTTTGGTATATTACACGCCCAAAACGGAGCTACGAATGCAGAGATATGGCATGATGAGTAGTGCTAGAAAATGCAAAAATAAAAGGACTTAGGGAAAAATCGGGTCAACCCTAAATTCCAGATTTAGATCCGAGCGCGGCGTGGATGACGAGGTTCACTGGAGAATGCTGCGGCGGCCGGAGTTTGACGGAGGAGCGGCCGGTGGAGCGGGGGAGGTGGCCGGAGAAGCGGGACGGGGCGGCGCCGTAGCTCGCGGCCGGCGGGGAACGGCGCGGCGACCGGAGTGGCGGCGGAGGGTGGCACGGCGACGAGCGGCGGCGTCCGGTGCGGCTCCGGCCGGCGAGGTGGTGGAC
>NC_057806.1:154842845-154856613 GCF_018294505.1 Triticum aestivum
CCTGCTGCAGGCTCCGGCGGGCCGGCGGCGTGGGGGCGGCGGCGGTGACACGTGGTGGCGCAGGGTTGGACGGATGGCGGTGGCGGACACGTCCGGCTCCACGAGACGTGTCCGGCGGCGCGAGGGGAGGAAGAGCTAGGGTTTATCCGTGAAATTTCTGGGAGATGCACATATTTATAGATAGAGGGAGCTAGGAGAGTCCAAATTAGGTGCGGTTTTCGGCCACGCGATCGTGATCGAATGGCCGAGGGGATGGAGGCGGTTTGGATGGGTTTTGTGCCACTTTGGAGGGGTGTTGGGCTGCAACACACACGCGGCCTTTACGGTTCCCCGGTTAACCGTTGGAGTATCAAACGAACTCCAAATGGCACAAAACTTGACAGGCAGTCTACTGGTGGTGTACCAAGGACGCTTGGCAAGTCTCGGTTCAATCCGAGAACATTTAACACCCGCACCCGAAAAGAGACAGAAGGGGGCGCCCGAGGACATAGGAGTGCCGGATCGCAAAAGGGACAACGGGGAAAATGCTCGGATGCATGAGACGAACACGTATGCAAATGCGATGCACATGATGACGTGATATGAGATGCATGACATGGACAAAATGCAAACGAAGACAAAACCCAACCATGAGGGAATATCATAACTTAGAGCCGAAAATGGCAAGAGTTGGAATACAAATATGGCAAATTACATCCGGGGTGTTACAACGAGTCTACAAGAAGAAAGTTGTGTAGTAGACATTGATGTGGCTTGAACTATGTCAGTATTTCCCCAAAGAGGAAGGGATGATTGTGGGGACCCCGACTCGTAGGTCGAGATCACCGAATGCACGTGTACAGTGATCCCAGAGATCAATGCTCACTGAACACATAGAAGCTGAATAACAAGAGTCTTACATCCATACATACCGTCTTACACAAATTATGACCATTATGCTCAAGTCTTACATTGATAAAGCCTTAAGGGCTGAACATCAAATGAAACACAAGCAGCGGAAATCTTCGTCGATAAGTAGAACCCATGCCATCTGCCTTAACCCTACAGGCATTCTGACTGGTAAATGTCCTAGTTCGCATGTTCGTTTCCAAAGAATTCTTCTTCGAAATCCTGTTCTTCCATGCCTGGCCAATTAAATAACCAGTGGCAAGCGAATGAGTACTTTGAATGTACTCGCAAGCTACCCATGTTTTGGTTCAAGGTACAATAATGCATGATATAGGTAAATTTTTGCGGAAAGCTAGTTTTGAGTGCAATGACATGTTCAACAACTTGTAAGACATGCATCTGGAGAATTCAATTAACCATGAGAATAGGTTACAAATATCAACATAAATAGAGTGGGCATCAACCCACATCAATCATGTCAAGTACTTGACTTGACCCAAGTAGTTCTTCCCACTTATCCGAACACTCACACTGGTTTGTAAACATGTGGACGTAGTCTAAGCAGCACCGCCCAACTGTCCTTGACCGTGGACACGGCTATTCGAATAGTTTTACATTCTGCAGAGGATGCACACTTTACCCACAAGATCCGGGGAACTTCCCTGACATCCACGGCCCGCGATACCTCAAGTACCCGAGGTAAGCACCCGATCACTATCTTTCCCTAGACGACACTAACAAGGAGTCCACTCGTTGTTCCATATCCTCACGATGTACATCGTACGAGATTCACTCGAGATCGTAACACCCGAGAGGGGACGCAACGGTGTATCCGATGCCCTGTAAAAACTGTCATGGCCGCCCTACCTGGCACGACCCCGTCCCGAGAGAGAGCACCAACTCTCCCCTTTCACTAGTAATGCAGGCTCCAAGCTAGTATCAGTCTAGGTAATCAATAATGCCCTTTCCCATATAAGCGTAGAGTGGTTGCACATGTAAGGTTGGGACAGTCGACAAATCTTAAATCTAATCCGTTTTCGAAAACAACACACACACTTGCCTCGGTACACCACTTCGTCATCAAGTGTTTACCCATCTCATTGTCTCCCTCGGGCATAAGTGGCACCCGACGGGGTTTTCGAAAAGTCTTTTGAAAGTACTTTGTCTCCATCACCATGCATATTCCCGTCCCTTTAGCGTAGCACTACTTAGCATCCTATCTACTCCCACCGGCATAACCCTCATAAGAAGGTAGGGTCATGCTCAATGCAAGTATCAACAAGGGAAAAATGAAGGCAACCTACCAAAGTGGCTACCATCTTATCATGATTCCGTTGCAACAATAATAGAGTGCTATATGAAGTGCATAAAAAGGGTTTCATAGACATAGTCAAAGGGCTGCTTGCCTGGCTCAGCAAAGTCTTCTGGGTCTTCAAAGTCTTCTGGTCCAACTCCTTCATCAGCAACGCAATCTATCGTCGCAAAATAATAATGAGAAAATAAGGCAATAATAAAACAGAAAAACCAAAGTGCTCAGAAAAATGTCAACTCATTTTTGTAAAATACTAGGTGGAAAACTAAGAAGGGGAAAAATTCCTAGTTTTGGATTTGGAGTAGCAGAATAGGAGAAATGGATTTACAAAGGCATATTTAAATGCTTAAAATCACATTTAAATATTTACAGTGAAGAAAAGGTTGTTGGATTTTAATGAAAGTTGCACCATTAAATAGGTTGCAATATTTGGGAATTTAGGAATTGAAATTAATTTATTTGGACATATATTTTATCCTGTGGAATTTTTGGAAAAGTGACAGAAAAAGAAAAAGAAAAGGGCCCTGTGCCTGCTGGGCCAGAACAGCCACAGGGCAGCAGGCCTAGCCAGAGAGGCGGCCCAGCGCACTGGTGCACGCGCGCGCGCCAGGTTCAAACCTGATGGGCGGGGCCCAAGCGTCAGGGCGTGAGGCTGACGGACGGGCCCCATGGCCGTCGTCGTCAACCCTGGGTCAGAGAGGGCGGCGAGCTCACCGGCGACGATGTAGGCCACGGCGAGGTCGAGCGAGGGTATGGCTGGACTCAGCGTCGAGTCGCCGTTCGGGTGGAGGTGGTGGACGTCACCGGAGTTGCCTGGCTCGCCGGCGACGAGGTCTCGCGGCGGAGAGGCTTTGGGCGTCGATGGCTCCGGCCGTTTTCGGCTGCAAAAGAGGCGGGGAAGAAGGGGGAAATGGTCAGGGGTGATCGAGGGTTCTAGATCGAGGCAGAGGAGGAGCAGGGGAGGCCTGTACCGTGGGATCGACGGTGACCTGACGCGGCGGAGCTCGAGCTTGATCTCGAGCTCGGGCTCGTCTGGAGAGGGGTGAGTGGTGTAGGGGGTGTTTAGGGGAGTGGGAGAGCGAGTGGTGAGGAGAGGGGGGCTCGGGGAGGCCTTTAAGTAGGCGAGCCACGGCTCACCATAGACCCGTGCGCCGGCGAGGTTGTTGCCGTTGCTGTGGGTCACGGGGACGCGCGTGGACATGTCTGGGGTGTTCCTGGACGTCGACTACGTCGGTAGAGATAGAGATAGGGAGTGGGGAGAGGTCAAAGGTGCGCGCGTGTGAGCCGTGCCATTGGCGCGCTCGGGTGGCCGGTGTTTGCTAGCGCGGAGGCACGGGGAGGAGGAGAGATGAGGGGGCCGACCGCGTAGCATGTTGCGGACGCCGAGGCGCATCGGCAGGCGCGCGGGGGATGCCCGAGGTGGTCGGAGGCGTCGGGCAGAGGGCGGCTACAGTACGGGAGCGCACTATAGCGCGCTCCAGAGCACCCAAATGGCTGGCACGGCATTTTCTATGCCTTGTGGGCGCGGCCAACCGTGTCCAGTAGCTCAAGGGTGGAGTAAAGAAGTAGGGAGAGGCATTGGATGCTCTGGATGGCCAGTAGGAGAGGAGAGAGGGTGAGGGAGAGAGAGAAAGTGGCTGTCCAGAGAGGGAGAGAGAGATTTTTATCCCCCCCAATAATTGAGTTAGGGCTAAGAAAACTTACTGGAGGTAGAATATGACTAGGAGGGGCTGTGGTAAAAAGTTGAGCTCAAGGAGATTAGTGGAAGGGGTCAAAATGGTGTTTTTGGAAAAATGGCAGAAGGTGTTTGTTGTTGGTTTGGGAAATAAAATGAACTCCAATTGCCATGATACTTAACAGGATGGAATGACACTTAGAAATAGGGTGTGCCACCAAATTTGAGCTCATTTGGGAAAAGTTGCCAGTGTAACTTTGGTAAACCCTAGAAATCAACAGAAATGGGTTTTCCAAGATCTAGTCATGCAAAACCATTCTCCTTGATGAACCACTTGGTGTAGTGTCATCATTTGGGGATTTGAACATGTCCACAAAAATTCAGATTAAAAGGACACACTTGGCAATGTAGAGTTGTTCAAATTTGGTTCTGGACAGAAAGGGTTTTGGGGCACTTTTGTGAACCAAACTTGTTTTGATTGATATGAACCTTTGCAAGATCATCACATTATGCATATGTGACTTTCTAGAATTTTCCTGGAATTTTATGAAAATATTTCCTGTAGAAATATTTCAAAATCTTGAAGTATCCAGAAAGGGTTTTTGAGGGATTTGACCAATATTTTGATCATAACCATGTGTTGAAACTCATATATATGGGAAATATATGCCCACTGAGTTTCCCTGATTTTTCTCAAATATTTTTAAAACAATAAAATAATTTTTCCCTATTAAAGACCATTTCTGGCCTTAAGAAAAAGCCTTTAAATAAAATAGGAAAATAACTTTTAAAATTATATTTTTGTGGTTTCTGGGTATCCTATATCTAATAGGAGTCAAACATATTTTTGGAAGGATTTTTACTACCCTTAATTAAGTACTTGCAGTGCAAATCTCAATTCAAGGGTTTTTGGAAAACTAATTTTTAGAAAATACTTTTTGGCCAAATTATTTTTGTAAGAAAATACTATATTGCACTATACACATGGCATGATCATTGGGCAGAAGTTTGGGGCAAGGAGATGAAGTATAGGAGGTGAAGTTTTTGACTTTGCAGAGCGCTTGAAAATCACAGAGAGAAAACCAACTTCAAAATAAAAAGCCAAATAATGCAAAAGTTTTTGTTGGACCAAATTTTCATGCTTTATTATTGAAAATGAAATGTTACAAAATGCAGGGTGTGACAGATCTACCCCCCTTACAAGAATCTTGTCCCCGAGATTCCTAAACTAGGCTTTAAAGAGATATGGAAACTCGGATCTAAGGTAGTCTTCACGTTCCTAGGTTGCTTCTGCTTCACTGTGGTTGCTCCACTGGACCTTGAAGTACTTGATAGTGCGGCTTCGAGTGCGTCGCTCAGCCTCATCCATAATGCAGATGGGTCTCTCGCGGTAGGTCAAATTGGGATGAAGGTCAATGGCTTGGTGATCGACGTCCTTGTAAAGATCAGGTTTGTCTGGAACCTGGAGACACTTCCGGAGTTGTGACACGTGGAATACGTTGTGCACATCGGATAGTTCAGGTGGAAGTTCCAACTGGTAAGCCACTTCTCCACATCGTGCGGTGATCTCGAAGGGGCCGATAAATCTTGGTGCGAGTTTTCCCTTAACGTGGAAACACTTGGTTCCCTTAAGAGGAGTTACTCGCAGGTATACATGGTCTCCGACTTGGAAGTCTACTTGTCGGCGACGAGTGTCAGCATAGCTCTTCTGTTTGGACTTTGCGGTCTTCAGTTGTTCTCTAACTAGCTGAACTTGCTCTTCTGCTTCACGGAGGATTTCAGGCCCAAATACTAGCCCTTCTCTGGTTTCTGACCAATTGAGGGGTGTGCGGCACTTCCGACCGTACAATACCTCAAATGGTGCCATCTGGAGGCTTGACTGATAACTGTTGTTGTAGGAGAACTCGGCAAAAGGGAGGCAATCTTCCCACCTAGCTCCATATGCTAAGACACAGGCTCAGAGCATGTCTTCGAGTATCTGATTCACTCGTTCTGTCTGACCTCCGGTCTGTGGGTGGAAAGCAGTGCTGAAGGACATCTTGGTCCCCATGGCCTCTTGGAACTTCTTCCAGAATCTTGAGGTAAACTGGGTTCCTCGATCTGACACAATCTCCTTGGGAACACCATGAAGACTTACGATTCTGTTGATGTATAGAGCCGCTAGCTGGTTGCCATCGTAGGTAGTCTTCATAGGAATGAAATGGGCTACTTTAGTCAAATGATCGACTATGACCCAGATGGAGTCATGTCCCTTGTTTGACCTAGGTAGTCAAGTGATGAAATCCATTCCGACTTTATCCCATTTCCACTCGGGAACCTTGAGTGGTTGGAGTAATCCAGCAGGTTGCTGATATTCAGCTTTGACCCTTTGGCATACATCACACTTTGCAACATAGGTGGCAATCTCCCTTTTCATCCCGTGCCACCAAAATCTTTCTTTCAGGTCTTGATACATCTTGGTTCCTCCGGGGTGGATGGAATACGGGGTGTCATGAGCTTCTTGCAGGATCAACTTCTTGAGCTCAATCTTGTTGGGTATGCAAATGCGATTCCCAAACCACACGATTCCTTGCTCATCCTCTGAGAATCCTGGGGCCTTGCCTGCCTTGATCTTCCTCTTGATGCCTTCAATACTTTCGTGTCCCTTCTGAGCTTCCTTAATATCATCCATCAGGGTAGGCTTAACTTCAAGGTTGGCTAAGAATCCTGGTGCAACCAGTTCCAACCCGAAGCTTTCAAGTTCTTCATACAAGGCAGGTAGCCTTTCCTTAAGCATAGCATTCAAGGAACAAGCCTTCCTGCTTAATGCATCTGCTACCACATTAGCCTTTCCAGGGTGGTATTGAACACTAAGGTCATAATCCTTGATCAGCTCTAGCCATCTTCTTTGCCTCATGTTCAATTCCTTCTGAGTGAAAATATACTTCAGACTTTTGTGATCCGTGTATATCTCACACCGCTTCCCTAGGAGGTAATGTCGCCATGTTTTCAGGGCATGAACTACAGCTGCCAACTCGAGGTCATGAGTAGCATAGTTCTCTTCATGAGGCTGTAGTTGCCTTGAAAGGTAAGCTATGACTCTGCCTTCTTGCATCAGAACACCTCCCAGTCCGGTTCTTGACGCATCACAATATATCACAAACTCCTTGTGTATATCTGGTGTGGTCAGAACTGGGGCGGTGGTCAATCTATTCTTCAGTTCCTGGAAGCTTTCTTCACACTTCGGCGTCCATTCAAACTTCTTGTCCTTCTTCAAGAGCTGAGTCATGGGTCGTGCAATGCTTGAGAATCCTTCAACGAACTTGCGGTAATATCCCCTGAGTCCGAGGAAGCTTCTGACTTCCTTCACATTGCTTGGGGATTGCCATTCAGTCACGGCTTCAATCTTAGTGGGATCGATCGACAATCCTTCATCAGTCAAAACATGACCCAAGAATCCAACTTTGCGCAGCCAAAATTCACACTTGCTGAACTTGGCATACAGTTGGTGCTCTCGAAGCTTGTCCGGTACCATCCTCAAGTGTTGCTCGTGCTCTTCTTTCATCTTCGAGAAGACAAGAATGTCATCAATGAAGACAGTGACAAACTTGTCCAAATATTCCATGAAGACCTTATTCATGAGATACATGAAGTAAGCTGGGGCATTGGTCAATCCGAAGGACATGACCATGCACTCATACAGGCCATATCTGGTTACAAATGCCGTCGGAATATCTAGGGGTCTGATTTTCAGCTGGTAGTACCCAGATCCGAGGTCAATCTTGGAGAACACCTTGGCCCCATTGAGTTGATCAAACAGATCTTCAATCTTGGGAAGTCGATACTTGTTCTTGATTGTAACTTCATTGAGGGAGCGGTAGTCAATGCATAAGCGGATGGTACCGTCCTTCTTTGCCACAAACAGAATAGGTGATCCCCAAGGGGAGGCACTAGGGCGGATAAATCCCTTCCTCAACTGCTCTTCCAGTTGCTTCTTCAACTCTGCTAACTCTTCAGATCCCATTCTATAAGGCTTCTTATAGATGGGTCCTGCTCCGGGCATGAGCTCGATGATGAACTCAATGTATCGGTCAGGAGGCATTCCCAGTAGCTCATCAGGAAAGACATCAGGGTATTCACATACTATCGGCACTTGCTCCAATCCAACTTCTGACAGAGAGTTGACTTGGTTGGCTTCAGCAGAGGAGGGGTTGGAGGCAAATTTAACTTCGACTCCTTGGTCATTGGTTACAGTGACAGTACGGTTGGCACAATCTAGCAAGCCTTGGTGCTTGATGAGCCAATTCATTCCTAAGATCACATCCAAGCCTTGTGATCTTAAGATGATAAGGTCTACTAGGAAGTCGACCCCATTAATGACAATCCCGACTCCTTTACATCCTATCTTGGCTCTCATCTCTGCTCCGGGGGTTTGTACCACCATAGGGTTATTCAGAGGTGTAGGAGTCATGCCACTTTTTAATGCAAACTTTTGGGTGACAAATGAATGCGTGGCTCCAGAATCAAACAAGACAGTTGCAGGTGTTGAGTTGACAAGGAACGTACCCAGCACGACGTCCGGGTCTTCCTGGGCTTCTTCTGCAGTGACATGATTCACACAACCCTTGCCGTTGTTGGGTGGGTTCAGGGGAGCTAGGTTCCTTGGTGGCATTCCACGGCCTTGTCCTGGGTTCTGCGTATTGGGGCGCGGGGCGTCGGGCTTCTTGTTGGGGCAATTCTTGGAGTAGTGTCCTGGCTGTCCACATCCAAAGCAAGTGACTTGGTTGGGGTTGCTGCTCTAGCCGGCATTGTTATTAGGGTTGTTGTAAGATGGCCTGGGGTTGGCATACTGCTGAGGTGGATAGTTGGTGCGGGGTGCAGGAGCTCTTGGCTGCTGATAGGTTGGCTTGATCGGGGTTGGCTGCCACGGGCGAGGCTTCTGGTTGTTGGAGCTACCCTTGCTGATCATCTTGCGCTTACGGGTGTCATCCAAAGCACGTCGCTTGTCTTCCAGCATGAGTGCCTTGTTCACCAGATCAGGAAAGGTCGGGCAGTCACACACAACAAGCGAGTACTGCAGAGTCTGGTTAAGGCCTTCCATGAAGCGCTCCCTTTTGGCAGCATCAGTGCTGACATCTTCAGGGGCATACCTTGAGAGAATACTGAACTTCTGCATGTACTCCTTGACAGTGCTACTACCTTGCTTCAGGGCTCGGAAATCACGCTTCTTGATGGCCATGATTCCGGAAGGAATGTGGGCCTTGCGGAATTCTGCCTTGAAGTTATTCCAAGTGATGTTTTGCTCAGCATGCATGGCCTTGAATCCATCCCACCAAGTTCTAGTAGTTCCCCCGAGACAGTGAGCAGCATATGCCACCTTCTCACGGTCCTCAGTGCATCCGACTAGTTCTAGCAGATCCTCGGTGGTGCGGACCCAGTCGTCTGCATCCAGGGGTTCAGCAATCTCGATGAAGGTGGGTGGTGCATGCTTCTTGAACTCCACCAACGTGGAACGTCCATTGCCGTTTCCCACCGGCTGGCGATTGACAGCTTGAGCAATCATCTGGAGGGCTGCAGTGTTGGCTTGGCGTTCCTCTCGGAAGGCTTGGAGAAGCTGAGCCATGTCCATGTTTGGAGGTGGTGGCGGTGGTGGAGCTTGTCCTTGGGTTTGGTCCTGACTGGCTCCTTCTCCGGCTTCTTGCTGCTGGGTAGAGGTACCAGTACGAGTTACAACAGGCATCCTGTTGGAGCGGTCAAGGTCTAATGATTGGGAAAGATGGGGAAAGCAATATAGATGGGACGCCTAGTAAGGGGGTTGGTATGACACTAATTGTTTTCATGCAAGGGCCAAAAGGCCAAACACATTCATTAAAATCCAAATGGGTGATGTAGTCGCTTACAAGTTCCTGAAGGAAAGTACGACGTCCATCAAACACATCAAAAGCAAACACAATACTACATGGTTTCATATGAACCATTACAAGGACTCGACTTCGCATAGGGGTACACGACCTATCCTACCGTAGGGGTTACTAACGGGCATATCTGGGTTGCGAATGATGCCTAAGTGGTGGAATGCTCGGTCGCGTAGTCTGGCTCTTCTAGGTCTTCCTCCTCGTCATCGGTGGCCTGAATTTCCTCTTCACTTGAAGGGGTGGGGGAGTGGAGGAGCTCAACACGGCATTGCTTCGCCGGTGGTGCGAAGAGCTTGTGGTATTCTTTTGCGCTCATGCGGTGTTGTTGTGCTGGTTCTCCATCCTTTGGGGGTCTTCCGCCTCTGTATGCGATTGCGGGTTGTCCAGGGGGAGCACCTTCCTTCTTGATCCTATCTATCTTCCCTTGTGCTTGAAGAAGAAGTGTCTTGGTCTCATGAAGTTCCTTTCGGAGTTCCATTGATTCAGAGGCCAAGTGGTGTGCCAAACTATCGGCACAAAGGCTAAAGTAGGTCTGGAATCGGAGTGGAAGTCCTTCTTCTAATGGTGGAGCTGGTGCACTGCTCTCATCCTCACCTTGCTTCCGATAAGGCAAGAAACGGGTTGCCAACTCGTCTGCCATCTCTGGAAGAAGGTCTCGGAGGCGGGTGAGTGCCTTGAGGGTTGCTGTCTCGACGGCAAGAACCAATGTTGCCATTTGGGGTCCCTCGAAGAACCAGCTTGTTGGAGAGTCATTAGCCTTCACGATCACTTCCACATGATACTCCGTCTCGGTGTCATTGATCCAATGCTCATGGTAGGCGAAAATGGGGGCTCGGTGAAACTGGCACTTCTTGAGGCGCACGGGAAATCCTGTGGTCAGGAAGTCTTCAGGTACGGCAGCCATCTACAAAGGTTGAATGGGGAAGGTCAATAAGGGAAATATATCTTGGGTTGGGTAAGCTTTAGAAAAGAAGAGAAGTTTAGATGGTCTCAAGCTAACTAACGCCCATGCTAACTAAGGCTTCCTACACTCAGGATGGCTCTGATACCAGCTCTGTGGGGACCCCGACTCATAAGTCGAGATCACCGAATGCACGTGTACAGAGATCCCAGAGATCAATGCTCACTGAACACACAGAAGCTGAATAACAAGAGTCTTACATCCATACATACCGTCTTACACAAATTATGACCATTATGGTCAAGTCTTACATTGATAAAGCCTTAAGGGCTGAACATCAAATGAAACACAAGCAGCGGAAATCTTCGTCGGTAAGTAGAACCCATGTCATCTGCCTTAACCCTACAGCCATTCTGACTGGGAAACGTCCTAGTTCGCATGTTCGTCTCCAAAGAATTCTTCTTCGAACTCCTGTTCTTCCATGCCTGGCCAATTAAATAACCAGTGGCAAGCCAATGATTACTTTGAATGTACTCGCAAGCAACCCATGTTTTGGTTCAAGGTACAATAATGCATGATATAGGTAAAGTTTTGCGGAAAGCTAGTTTTGAGTGCAATGACATGTTCAACAACTTGTAAGACATGCATCAGGAGAATTCAATTAACCATGAGAACAGGTTACATATATCAACATAAATAGAGTGGGCATCAACCCACATCAATCATGTCAAGTCCTTGACTTGACCCAAGTAGTTCTTCCCACTTATCCGAACACTCACACTGGTTTGTAAACATGTGGATGTAGTTTAAGCAGCACCGCCCAACTGTCCTTGACCGTGGACACGGCTATTCGAATAGTTTTACACTCTGCAGAGGTTGCACACTTTACCCACAAGATCCGGGGAACTTCCGTGACATCCACGGCCCGCGATACCTCAAGTACCCGGGGTAAGCACCCGATCACTATCTTTCCCTAGACGACACTAACAAGGAGTCCACTCGTTGTTCCGTATCCTCACGATGTACATCGTACGAGATTCACTCGAGATCGTAAGACCTGAGAGGGGACGCAACGGTGCATCCGGTGCCCTGTAAAAATAGTCATGGCTGCCCTACCTAGCACGACCCCGTCCCAAGAGAGAGCACCAACTCTCCCCCGTCACTAGTAATGCGGGCTCCAAGCTAGTATCAGTCTAGGTAATCAATAATGCCCTTTCCCATATAAGGGTAGAGTGGTTGCGCATGTAAGGTTGGGACACTCGACAAATCTTAAATCTAATCCATTTTCAAAAACAACACACACACTTGCCTCGGTACACCACTTCGTCATCAAGTGGTTACTCATCTCATTGTCTCCCTCGGGCATAAGTGGCACCGGACGGGGTTTTCGAAAATTCTTTTGAAAGTACTTTGTCTCCATCACCATGCATACTCCCGTCCCTTTGGTGTAGCACTACTTAGCATCCTATCTACTCCCACCGGCATAACCCTCATAAGAAGGTAGGGTCATGCTCAATGCAAGTATCAACAAGGGAAAAATGAAGGCAACCTACCAAAGTGGCTACCATCTTATCATGATTCCGTTGCAACAATAATAGAGTGCTATATGAAGTGCATAAAAAGGGTTTCATAGACATGGTCAAAGGGCTGCTTGCCTGGCTCAGCAATGTCTTCTGGGTCTTCAAAGTCTTCTGGTCCAACTCCTTCATCAGCAACGCAATCTATCGTGGCAAAATAATAACGAGAAAATAAGGCAATAATAAACAGAAAAACCAAAGTGCTCAGAAAAATGTCAACTCATTTTTGTAAAATACTAGGTGGAAAACTAAGAAGGGGAAAAATTCCTAGTTTTGGATTTGGAGTAGCAGAATAGGAGAAATGGATTTACAAAGGCATATTTAAATGCTTAAAATCACATTTAAATGTTTACAGTGAAGAAAAGGTTGTTGGATTTGAACGAAAGTTGCAGCATTAAATAGGTTGCAATATTTGGGAATTAGGAATTGGAATTAATTTATTTGGACATATATTTTATCCTGTGGAATTTTTGGAAAAGTGAAAGAAAAAGAAAAAGAAAAGGGCCCTGTGCCTGCTGGGCCAGAACAGCCGCAGGGCAGCAGGCCCAGCCAGAGAGGCGGCCCAGCGCTCTGGTGCACGCGCGCGCGCCAGGTTCAAACCTGACGGGCGGGGCCCAGGCGTCAGGGCGTGAGGCTGACGGACGGGCCCCATGGCCATCGTCGTCAACCCTGGGTCAGAGAGGGCGGCGAGCTCAACGGCGACGATGTAGGCCACGGCGAGGTTGGGCGAGGGTACGGCTGGACTCAGCGTCGAGTCGCCGTTCGGGTGGAGGTGGTGGACGTCACCGGAGTTGCCTGGCTCGCCGGCGAGGAGGTCTCGCAGCGGAGAGGCTTCGGGCGTCGACGGCTCCGGCCGTTTCCGGCTGCAAAAGGGGCGGGGAAGAAGGGGGAAATGGTCAGGGGTGCTTGGGGGTTCCAGATCGAGGCAGAGGAGGAGCAGGGGAGGCCTGTACCGTGGGATCGACGGCGACCCGAGGCGGCGGAGCTCGAGCTCGGGCTTGTCTGGAGAGGGGTGAGTGGTGTAGGGGGGTGTTAATGGGAGTGAGAGAGCGAGTGGTGAGGAGAGGGGGGCTCGGGGAGGCCTTTAAGTAGGCGAGCCACGGCTCACCATAGACCCGTGCACCGGCGAGGTTGCTGCCATTGCTGTGGGTCACGGGGACGCGCGTGGACATGTCTGGGGTGTTCCTGGACGTCGACTACATTGGGAGAGATAGAGATAGGGAGTGGGGAGAGGTCAGAGGTGCACGCGTGTGAGCCGTGCCATTGGCGTGCTCGGGCGGCCGGTGTTTGCTAGTGCGGAGGCACGGGGAGGAGGAGAGAGGGGGGGGCGACCGCGTAGCATGTTGCGGATGCCGAGGCGCATTGGCAGGCGCGCGGGGGAGGCCCGAGGTGGTCGGAGGCGTCGGGCAGAGGGCGGCTACAGTACGGGAGCGCATTGTAGCGCACTCCAGAGCGCCCAAATGGCCGGCATGGAATTTTCTATGCCTTGTGGGCGCGGCTAACCATGTCCAGTAGCTCAAG